>NC_090726.1:47553958-47588958 GCF_036898095.1 Palaemon carinicauda | reverse complement strand
AGTAAGCGATTAACTCCTCCAAGGAACTAGCGTGACTTCTAACAGCAATGACAACAACAGGGTTTTAAGGCTCCATTCAGCATATGGTCTGATTATGATCAATAATAATGTTAGTTGGATACATATCTCGTGTTTATTAATTGATGTGGTGGGTTTGCGTGATTAGGGTTGGTGATATTAGTCTCTCTCTCTCTCTCTCTCTCTCTCTCTCTCTCTCTCTCTCTCTCTCTCTCTCTCTCTCTCTCTCGTATATATATATATATATATATATATATATATATATATATATATATATATATATATATATATATATATATATATAAATCTATGCACGCAGTCATCATCATCACCCATTATTAGTTCCCTGCTCAACAAAGTCCACAAACATGTCCTTCCTCTTACGTATTTTATTTTTATATATATTATATATATATATATATATATATATATATATATATATATTATATATAAATATATATATATATACATATATATATATATATATATATATATATATATATATATATATATATATTCTGTATATATTCTCATTGTTTGATATTTAAAATGCTCTTCTCAGATTGAGCTTAGAGAATCTTGATTGCTGTTATTTCTTACATGAATCATCATTTTATTTACTGAACTACATCGTATTTTTGTTCTTAGGATATTTAGATGTTCCATCATCATTAATTGATTTTTATTTCCCAATGTGTTTTTATACTCAAGGTCTCCAACAGGGAAAACTATTATTATTATTATTATCATTATTATTATTATTATTATTACCATTCTTATTATTATTATTATTATTATTATCATTATTATTATTATTACAACCCAAGCTACAACCCTAGTTGGAAAAGCAGGATCCTATAAGCTTAAGGGCTCAAAAAGGGAAAAATATCCCAGTGAGGAAAGGAAATGTGGAAAGAAACAAACTACAAGAGAGGTGATGAACAATTAAATAAAATATTTTAAGAACAGTAACAACATTAAAGTATATCTTTTATACAAAACTTTAAAATATTAAAAAAAGAGGAATATTTTATTCACATATCTTTCTTGTAGTTCGATTAATTTTTTTTTAGCATAAGAGTTCTATAAATCAACATTGCTTATATAAATTCTATTCTTGAATTCCATTTTTTTCTAGACTTAGGAATAAATTGAAAAAGGAATGATATGCATCTTACAATTTTGCCTTCATTTCACGTTACATCATTATTAAAATGATCTCTCGAATCTTCATCATCATCATTTACTACGCCCATTGACGCAAAGGGCCTCGGTTAGATTCGCCAGTCGTCTCTATCTTGAGCTTTTAAATCAATACTTCCCCATTCATCATCTCCTACTTCACGTTTCATAGTCCACAGCCATGTAGACCTAGGTCTTCCAACTCTTCTAGAGCCTTGTGGAGCCCAGTTGAAAGTATAGTGAACTATTCTCTCTTGGGGAATGCGAAGGTCATGGCCAAACCATCTCCATCTCTCGAATAGTTTATTGCAATACAAACATTTTTTTTTTTTCGTCGTTAACATTTTAAGTAATTTTGATATAGAAAACAGTTTTGTAATAGTTTCCTTTTTTTCGTATAAATACCTGATCTAAATTTGAGCAGTTTCCAGATTGATTTCTGTACGAATCGACCGTTTTATTACCTCCGCCAACGAAGTTGGTAGGAGTTTATTTTGTACCCCCTGTTTGTGTATGTGTGTGCGTGTTTGCTTGTGAACAGCTTCCTGGTCACAATCTTGATCGCAGAGCAATGAAACTTGCAGGGATGAACTATTTGTAAAAAAAGCTGGAAATGATCACAATTTGGAAAATCAAAGGTCAAGGTCACGGTCGAGAGAAAAGGTCGAGAACTGAGCTGCCGGAGCTCTTCGCTCTACTGAGTGCCCCTCTATTTTGCAGTATTTTGCTAAAAAATATCGCATCGTTACGTACTTCTCTCTGCTTCTCTTATGGAAATTACTTAGTTGAGTGGGGTGGGGAGGGGTAGGGGTGGGGGGTGAGGGGGGGGGCTTAATTTCAAGTAACAACTATAGTCCATTTCTTTTAGCGATGCATATTTGCACCGACTCGCAGCGGTGCCCTTTTAGCTCGGAAAAGTTTGCTGATCGCTGATTGGTTAGAATTATCTTGTCCAACCAATCAGCGATCCGGAAACTTTTCCGAGCTAAAAGGGCACCGCTGCGAGTCGGTGCAAATATGCATCGCGCAAAGAAATGGACTATAGATTGTCTTTAGAAACCTTGTATGTCATTCGTTTTTTGAGATCACTAAACCTTATTGAAGAATATGAGTTCCCTGGCTAGTGTAGTGGTAACGTGTTCGTCTAGCAATCGCATGACGGCAGATCGATCCCAGCCCGGGACCGCGAATTTAAGCTGTGCACTGGGGCACCGCAATGAGTGTTTGGGCATGCCCGTCTGACGTTCTGGTGAGCATCTATTCTAATGATACTAGAACTGAAATCCGGCATATTTAACTTTATATGTACGTTGGTTTTTATAAAGTTGAAAAGATATAAAGATATTTAATGTCCAAAGCCTATTATTTAGGGTTAGTCTCAACTCCTTTTGTGTGTGTGTGTGTGTGTGTGTGTGTGTGTATGTCATGTATTTTCCTTTCATGCTTTACAAGTTTGTTTTGATTCCTGAAAAGAAAACATATTTAAGTACACAAAGAGAAGACGCCGGTCACTGAATGGCAGTTTGCGCAGCTTCTAACAGAGGGAGATTATCACGTGATAGGAAATGCTCTCTCTCTCTCTCTCTCTCTCTCTCTCTCTCTCTCTCTCTCTCTCTCTCTCTCTCTCTCTCTCTCTCTCTGACTGAAAATATTCAAATAAGTAAAAAGAGACACGTGTGCCTTTCCTTTTATAAATATAAAGAAAACTCTCTCTCTCTCTCTCTCTCTCTCTCTCTCTCTCTCTCTCTCTCTCTCTCTCTGACTGAAAATATTCAAATAAGTAAAAAGAGACACATGTGGTTTTTCTTTAATGAATATAAAGAAAACTCTTTCTCTCTCTCTCTCTCTCTCTCTCTCTCTCTCTCTCTCTCTCTCTCTCTCTCTCTCTCTCTCTCTCTCACGTGTGCCTTTCCTTTTATAAATATAAAGAAAACTCTCTCTCTCTCTCTCTTTCTCTCTGACTGAAAATATTCAAATAAGTAAAAAGAGACACGTGTGCCTTTCCTTTAATGAATATAAAGAAAACTCTCTCTCTCTCTCTCTCTCTCTCTCTCTCTCTCTCTCTCTCTCTCTCTCTCTCTCTCTCTCTGACTGAAAATATTCAAATAAGTAAAAAGAGACATGTGTGCCTTTCGTTTAATGAATATAAAGAAAACTCTCTCTCTCTCTCTCTCTCTCTCTCTCTCTCTCTCTCTCTCTCTCTCTCTCTCTCTCTCTGACTGAAAATATATAAATAAGTAAAAAGACATGTGTGCCTTTCGTTTAATGAATATAAAGAAAACTCTCTCTCTCTCTCTCTCTCTCTCTCTCTCTCTCTCTCTCTCTCTCTCTCTCTCTCTCTCTGATTGAAAATATTCAAATAAGAAAAAGGGACACGTGTGCCTTTCCTTTAATGAATATAAAGAAAACTCTCTTTCTCTCTCTCTCTCTCTCTCTCTCTCTCTCTCTCTCTCTCTCTCTCTCTCTCTCTCTGACTGAAAACATTCAAATAAGTAAAAACAAACACGTCTGCCTTTCCTTTAATGAATATAAAGAAAACTCTCTCTCTCTCTCTCTCTCTCTCTCTCTCTCTCTCTCTCTCTCTCTCTCTCTCTCTCTCTCTCTCTCTCTCTGAAAATATTCAAATAAGTAGAAAGAGACACGTGTACCTTTCCTATAATGAACATAAAGAAAACTCTTTCTCTCTCTCTCTCTCTCTCTCTCTCTCTCTCTCTCTCTCTCTCTCTCTCTCTCTGAAAATATTCATATAAATAAAAAAAAAAACTCGTAGATCTTCCATTTCATAAATACAAAAAAGACATCATTTAATTAATTATTATGAATAAAATCATTACATTAAATTCACAATCAATGGGCTCTTCAAATTTAATTTTTGTAAAAGAAAAAAAAATAATAACATTTTTTTTGTCAAGAGTAACAAAATAAGAATAATTCTTTGTTTGTTATCGGGACCCGAGTGGGATCTTAATGCCACTTGGGCCAGTCTAAAAATAGTCTTACTCGAAATGTGAAAAGTTTAAATGTAAATATTACAAAATGAAGATCGAATTTAATGTCAACTTGAAGCTGATTTGGATTATTTTCTTTTGAAAATAGTTTTTTTGGTTCGCCATGTACAGTCGGACATAGGAATTCCTTGTACACCTTACTCTGAGGGAGTGCACCCTTTCATACTCTTAGGGCCTAAGCACACTGGCGACTTTGTACAGCTACAAGTGGCTGCGTTTTCTTGCGGGGATATTTTCTCCCCTAGGTTCCCATTGTTTTCAAGCTTTGCCGATCACACTTGTGTCTGTAGCTCACGACTGTGGCAAGCTGTCGCTCGTCCCCGCCACAAACAGCGCATTTTGTGGCGGCGTTTTGCGGCTGGCTGAGAGCACACTAGCGACCTCTGGCGACCACATGTAGCTGCTAATCAGATGTAGTGATATCGGTGTGGCGACCACATGTGGCCAGGTATTCAAAACATAACCACATGTGGTCGCCACATGTTGTCGCAACTTGTAGCTCTTAAAAGTGGCTAGTGTGCTCTGGCCCACCACTTTGCGCGGCCACTTGTGGTGCCACAGATTGGCTAGTGTGCTCGGGGCCTTACTGAGCGGAAAGTCCCTGTGTGTAGCCTCGCTGACCACAGATGCCATCTCTTCCTACACTAGCTGTTTGGTGACTAGCGGTGCAACAAAGGTGTGACTGGAATTCCCGTGTCCAGCTGTACATGCTTTTATTTATTTATTAAAACAAGTTTATGTCGTAGAGAGCAATGCCGCATTAATGACATATGGTATCAACACTAAAGACTCTTCAGTAGCTCGTCACCCCCAAAACTACCTAAGCATACTGCATGTTAAGCGACAATATAAATGAAAATCTATGAAAAGTAAAACAAATATTAATAATTATGGTAATTATTTTATAAGTATTTTTGGTGTTTACAACGATAACTTTTCTTATGAAGAATATTTACGAAACTCCTGTGGCCATAATTCCTTGTTTCCAATATCGCTTGTTATTATTGTTATTATTATTATTAGCCAAGCTACAACCCTAGTTGGAAAAGCAAGATGCTATAAGCCCAAGGGCTCGATCAGGGAAAAATAGCCCAGTGAGGAAAGGAAATAAGGAAATAAATAAATGATGAGAATAAATTAACAATATATCATTCTAAAAACAGTAACAGCGTCAAAACAGATATATCCTATATAAACTATTAACAAAATACCATTAACCCCGATGGTTTATGCAAATAGTTTTGCAAATGTTTATAGAAATAGGAAAAAAATAGGTCAAAACATTGCTAAGCAATATAAGGTCGTTAGTATAAAGAGTAATTATGAAACAGGATACAAGACATAATAGGAAATGCTTAGCATATCTCATTGTTGAAAATTTCTTCTAATGCTTTGTTATTAACATGTTGTATGAGCTTCAGTGACACTGAAATAGTACCTGCATACAAGTCATCATCATTAACCAATCAGCCATGCACTTAAGTTGCTTGTGATGCATAATTCATGAGGTCAATACACTTACGTCTGTGAAGATACATGAAACAAGGTCATGATATTATGTGCTGATATTGGTCGATTTGTGGAAGTACTTAATTACAATGGTTAAAGATTTCAAATGTATTTATTCCTATTTCTCTGTCATAGATGTTTAGAATTATTATTATTATTATTATTATTATTATTATTATTATTATTATTATTATTAGCCAAGCTACAACCCTAGTTGGAAAAGCAAGATGCTATAAGCCCAAGGGAAAAATAGCTCAGCGAGGAAAGGAAATAAGGAAATAAATAAATGATGAGAATAAATCAACAATAAATCATTCTAAAAAAAGTAACAAGTAACAAAAACTGAAGTGTAAAGTATATTCTCTGTGAATTAAAGGAGAAAGGAAATAAGGAGTGTAATGAAATAGAGCGTGAAAGTGATTAGGAGAGAGAGAGAGAGAGAGAGAGAGAGAGAGAGAGAGAGAGAGAGAGAGAGATTCAGTCTGATGAAACAGCTTAATGACATCATTAGTATATTCCAAAGAATGTTTTATGATAAATCCTTACTAGTTTACTACTGAACTAGCCACGTTTGTTTATGTCCAGTGGCTTTGATGTTTACAATTTAGGGTCAGTGAGTTTATCATTCCTATCTTCATGTTTTTAAGAATATGATTACCTGATACAATGAAGTAATTTGAAATGTTATCCATTCTTGTTTGTGGTTTTCGTAGAAAGTGGTGTTTCTGTTTATGTTTAGATCCGTTCAATATTTGCTTATATAGTAAGCTAAAGATGTGTAAAAGTAAAATATCATTATATGACATATTAATATTATTATTATCATCATCATCATCATCATCATCATCATGATTATTACCATTACTAGCTATGCAACAACCCTAGTTGGAAAAGCATGATGTTATAAGCCCAAGGGCTCCAACAGGGTAAAAAAAAAAAGCCCAGTTAGGAAAATGAATAAAGAAACAGATAGAAAGTGTGCCCGAGTGTACCCTCAAGCAAGAGAACTCTAACCCAAGATAGTGGAAGACCATGTTACAAAGCCTATGACACTACCCAAGACTAGAGAACAATGGTTTGACTTTGGAGTGTCCTAGAAATGTATATACCATAGCTCAAGAGTCTCTTCTACCCTTATAAAGTAGAAATTAACCACTGAACCAGCGAGGAAAGGAAATAAAAAAAAACATAGAATAGTGTGCCTGAGTGTATTCACAAGCAAGAGAACTCTACCGCAAGACAGTGTAAGACCATGGTGCAGAGGCTATGGCACTACCCAACACTAGAGAACAATGGTTTGATTTTGGAGTCTTTCTCCTAGAACTGTGTACCATATCGTAAGAGTCTCTTAAACCCTTACCAAGTGGAAAGTAGCCTCTGAACCAATGAGAAAAAGAAATAAAAAACATAGAATAGTGTGCCTGAGTGTATCCTTAAGCAAGAGAACTCTAACTAAAGACATTGCAAGACTATGGTACAGAGGGTATGGCACGACTCAAGACTAGAGAACAATTGTTTGATTTTGCAGTGTCCTTCTGGAAGAACTACTTACTTTAAGCAAAGAGTCTCTTGTACACTTACCAAGTGGAAAGTAGCCACTGTACAATTGCATCGCAGTAGTTAACCCTTGAGTGAAGAAGAATAGTTTGGTCATCTTCATACTTTTTGCGATTAATAGAGACCCATTATGGAAATATGACCCAATCTCTTTTCTGAATGCAGATGTGTACCCAGCGAATGCAACGAGCATTGTGCGTGCCTAAATGCCATGCATAGATCGAACCCCAGGAGACACATGCATCCAATTTAAAAGTTTGCATTGTGTTCAAATTTCTGAAGGGTAAAAAAAGCCTATTATATCTTTCTTGCCATCTTTCGGTTCATATCTATCTACATTAGTTAGATATTTGGATCTGCAGTCTCAATTTTTGTCAGATGAATAGTGGAAATCTACATATATAATTATTTGTAGAATTATCAGTAGAACTTCAAAAGTTCAAAGTAGGAGCAAATGTTTTTATGTTGACCAGGCTGACATGAGTCTTTTTATTGTTTATATATGGCATATCTGTTTTTGGCGTTGTTAATATTTTATATAGGACATATCTGTTTTGACGCTGTTACTGTTTTTAGAAGGATATATTGTTAATTTATTCTCATCACTTATTTATTTCATTATTTCCTTTCCTCGCTGGGCTACTTTTCCATCTTGGAGCCCTTGAGCTTATAGCATCTTGCTCTTCCAACTAGGGTTGCAGCTTGGCTAATAATAATAATAATAATAATAATAATAATAATAATAGTAATTACTTGCATCTCATATAGTTTGTCTCCTTATTTCCTTTCCTCATTGGGCTATTTTTCCCTCTTGGAGCCCTTGAGCTTATAGCATCTTGCTCTTCCAGCTAGGGTTGTAGTTTGGCTAATAATAATAATAATAATAATAATAATATCAATTAGGGTTGTGGTGACCAATGTGGTAAAATCCCCGAGTGTTGATCGCCAAACTGGGGTTCGAGGCCCGCTCAATGTAAGTGTACTTTTTGAAGTGTGCAACCTAAGGAAGGGGGGGGGGGGACCCAATAGAACTACCTATCGAGTCATTAGCAGCTATTGCCTGTCCCTCCCTGGTCCTAACTTAATAGAGAGGGTGTTTGGGCCGCTGATCATATGTATATATAATCAGTCTCTAGGGCATATTCCCGCATAGGCATTGTCACTGTCCTTTGCCTCTGCCGTTCATGAGCGACCTTTAAATAAAGTTACGAGAGTAATCTTAAGCATTAAGTAAATGAGCCGATCTTGAAGGATTTTATTTAAAGGAAGAGTCGTTTCTCAAACTCCAAGTCTCTAACGAAATGGAGCAAGGATTTAAAGTTTATTGGGTGATTAACAGCTTCAGAAAACTCAGTTGCCAGAACCTCTCAAGAGGACAGTATTCACCAGTTATTTTGGTTTTTCTTTTATCCTTATTTAGAACATGCTAGCTGTATCTTAATATATTTTCTACTTCTTAAAAAAAAGGATTGTTAATTCTTTATATTATGATTAGATTTCATGCCTCATTCCTGCTATATACTTTAAAATAAAGTATTTATTTTTTTGTTTTTGTTTTTTTGGGGAAATTGCTCCCTACTCTAAATTCAAATTAAAGTCTATTGTTATTCATCGTCGCTATATATAAGAATACTTTAGTGCAGTAAGTGTAAGTTCTTTTTTTTAGCTATAACTGTTATTATTATTATTATTATTTTTACTAGCCAAGCTACAACCCTAGTTGGAAAAGCAAGAAGCTATAAGCCCAAGGGCTCCAATAGGGAAAAATAGCCCGGTGAGGAAAGGAAATAAAGAAATAAATAAGTGATGAGAATAAAATAACAATATATCATTCTAAAAACAGTAACAGCGTCAAAATAGATATGTCCTTTATAAACAATTAACAACGTCAAAAACAGATATGTCATATATAAACTATAAAAAGACTCATGTCAGCCTGGTCAACCTAAAAACATTTGCTGCAACTTTGAGCTTTTGAAGTTCAACTGATTCAACTACCCGATTAGGAAGATCATTCCACAACTTGGTAACAGCTGGAATAAAACTTCTAGAATACTGTGTAGTATTGAAACTTTGAACTTTTGAAGTTCTACCGATTCAACTACCCGATTAGGGAGATCATTCCACAACTTGGTAACAGCTGGAATGAAACTTCTAGAATACTGTGTAGTATTGAGCCTCATGATGGAGAAGGACTAGAACTTTCTCTCTTTTTCTACGCACACTCTCATCACCTTTGCTCTCTGTTATGACTTCCACCTTCGTCTTCAATGAAAACCAAAATTACAGTCGTGGAATCTTGCATTCTTTCAGATTGAGATATTTGCGGCTTCCTATATGACACTCAGATTCCTTCTCATTTCTCTTACCTCCTCGTTTCTTCTCTCTCTCAATTTTGATTCTCCTTTCCTTCTATTCTACATTTCTTTCTTTATCTGAAGTCTTGTAAGAATTTGTTTTGGTGTGAGAGATGAAATATGTGGCTACATGTATAGGACGGTCTCTCTCTCTCTCTCTCTCTCTCTCTCTCTCTCTCTCTCTCTCTCTCTCTCTCTCTCTCTCTCTCTCTCTCTCTCTCTCTCTCTATTCATTTCCTTATATTCTGCATTCTTTATCTGAAGTATTCTAAGAATTTATTTTGGTGTGAGAGATGAAATGTGCGGCTACATGTATACCTCTCTCTCTCTCTCTCTCTCTCTCTCTCTCTCTCTCTCTCTCTCTCCATTTTGATTCTCTATTTCTTCTATTCTACCTTTCTTTATCTAAAGTAGTTGGAGAATTCGTTTGTGGTGAACAATATGTGCGGCTACATGTATACTCTCTCTCTCTCTCTCTCTCTCTCTCTCTCTCTCTCTCTCTCTCTCTCTCTCTCTCTCTCTGCGCATACATTATTCCAATTCGTGATAAATGCAAATGGAGCCAGGGGGCGACGCGTTAATGTAAGTCCCCTTCTCGAAGTTAAATTCATTACTGTGGATTCCGTATAGCTAATGACCTCAAGATCAGATGGGGATTCATAACTTCCAACGTAATCTCTCTCTCTCTCTCTCTCTCTCTCTCTCTCTCTCTCTCTCTCTCTCTCTCTCTCTCTCAATATGTATGCAGGATTATTTGCAGTTTGTTGAACCAATGAGCTGGTGGATAAATAATTGCATGAACGACGTAGCGATACATTATTTATGTCAGCATGTAAACATTTCCTTCCAGAGTAAATAAAGCTTCCCAAAAATCAAGATACCGGTTTACCATGTACAGCAATGAATGTACTGGATAGGAAATTGCATTACAGATGACTCATAGCTGTGATTTCAGTTGTTGTAGTACAGGGTAAATCAAAGGGAGGTTATTTGCTCGGGTCTCATTGCTCATATCTCAGAGTCGTATGGCATCTAAATTACTTTAGAGATGGAAAGCTCATAATTATTATTATTATTATTATTATTATTATTATTATTAAATGCTAAGCTACAACCCTAGTTAGAAAAGCAGGATGCTATGAGCACAGGAGCTCCAACAGGGAAAATAGCTCAGTGAGGAAAGGACACAAGGAAAAATAAAATTTTTTAAGAATAGTAACATGAAAATATATATATCCTATATAAACAATAAAAACTTCAACAAAACAAGAAGAAGAGAAATTAGGTTTAATAGTGTGCCCGAGTGTACCCTCAAGCAAGAGAACTCTAACCCAAGACAGTGGAAGACCATGGTACAGAGGCTATAGCACCATAGCCAAGGAATTCAGAGTCTAAGAGACTTTTGAATCCAAGTATCATGCATTAGACAGATAATTACAGTCATAAATGTGGATTTGCTCAACCACAAATTGATTTATGAGAAGCCAAGTTCATATCGAGAGCTTCATCCTTTTGTGTCATTCCTATTTTGACGTCAACACTTCACTTCCATAAAGGGAAGTTGGTTCAACAATGCCCTCATATATTTATACCTTGGCTTCCAGTACAACTAAAATCTTATCAACCGGAGTTGTGGTGGCCTATGTGGTAACATCATTGGCTGGTGACAGCCAGACTGGGGTTCGAGTCCCACTCAAACTCGTTAGTTCCTTTGATCACTGCAACCTCACCATCCTTTTGAGCTAAGGCTAAAGGGTTTGGAGGAGCCTATAGCCTATTGACTGGCCCTCCTTGGTCCTAGCTTGGTTGGAGAGGGGGCTTGGGTGGTAATCATATGTATATATGGTTAGTCTTTAGGGCATTGTCCAGCTTGATAGGGCAGCGTCACTGTCCCTTGCCTCTGCCATTCATGATTGGCTTTTAAACCTTTAAAAACATCTTGTTGGTTTATTTTTTTTCCCCTAATACTTGTGGCCTTTAAACCTTTAAAAACATCTTGTTGCTTTACTTTTTTCCCCTAATACTTGTGGCCTTTAAACCTTTAAAAACATCTTGTTGCTTTACTTTTTTCCCCTAATACCTGTGGCCTTTAAACCTTTAAAAACATCTTGTTGCTTTACTTTTTTTCCCTAATACCTGTGGCCTTTAAACCTTTAAAAACATCTTGTTGATTTACTTTTTTCTACTAATACTTGTCTTCGTGAGACAACTCCAGAGTTTCTTACCAATCTTTTGCAAATATCCTTTTGCTTATCTTGCTTCTGTTTATCTGTGATTTTCCTCTTCTCTCACCTTCCTGTCATCGGTAATATTTATTCTGAGAGACATCTACGAATTGCCCATTTTCATTATCCCTATATCCAGACAATCCTTTATTACTCCACCTTCCTTGTTTTCGTTTACTTTTATTACCTTATTCTTTCTCACATTAACTCCTCACTGTCTCCTTTTGTAGACATTTTCAAACTTTTACAACTGGCTTCTTACCAAGTATCAAAGGCAGAAATTAGCCATTAACGTTTGGCCTTCATAATTCATTTTTCTTATCACAAAACATTATATTTCCATTTATATTTCCATCCAGTGTCCCTTCTCTGACCTTCCACGTGTTGTAACGGCCATGTAAACATAGTATACCCTCGCCTCTTGACCCATTTTCACATTAAACCAGAAGCTCTCCCGACTTTATGTTTTAACACACACTTTACTTTCATCATAAAAACTTTTAATGGCTTTCAACCCCCTATCCTGTATGAGACACGTTTTCAATACCCTCCACATTTCTCTCTATTTCATTTTATCATAAACGTGTTCTAGTTCTGTGAGCCATTTTTAACTTTCCCCCTTTATTTCTTCACTTCTCTGTATTATAACAAACACTTAATCCAAGCTCCCCTTTACCATGCACTAATCTCCACTGCATTTTCCATATAAGTCCCTATATAATTTGCATTATTTTCTCAAAGAAAATAACCTTATATCACTGTTACTATTGCTCTCAACTATATCATATTATTATTATTATTATTAGTATTATTAGTATTTGCTAAGCTACAACCCTAGTTGGAAAAGCCGGATGCTATAAGCCCAGGGGCCCCAACAGGGAAAATAGCCCAGTGAGGAAATGAAAGAAGGAAAGATAAAATATTTTAAGAAGAGTAACTAATTTAAAATAAATATTTCCTATATAAATTATAAATACTCTAACGAAACAAGAGGAAGGGAGATTAGACAGAATAGTGTGCCCGAGTGTACCCTGAAGCAAGAGAACTCTAACCCAAGACAATGGAAGACCATGGTACAGAGGCTATGGCACTACCCAAGACTAGAGACCAATGGTTTGATTTTGGAGTGGCCAGGGCACCAGCCGCCCATTGAGATACTACCACTAGAGAGGTATTGGATTCTTTGACTGGCCAGACAGTAATGCATTGGATCCCTCTCTCTGGTCACGGCTTATTTTTTTCTTTGCCTACACTTACACAGAATAGTTTGGTCTATTCTTTACATATTCTCGTCTTTCCTCATACATATGACAACAATGAGATACTTAACAATTCTTCACCCAAGGGGTTAATTACTGTACTGCAATTTGTTCAGTGTACTTTCCTCTTGGTAAGGGTAGAAGAGACTCTTTAGCTGTGGTAAGCAGCTCTTCTGGGAGAAGGACACTCCAAAATTAAACCACTGTTCTCTAGTCTTGGGTAGTGCCATAGCCTCTGTACCATGGTCTTCCACTGTCTTGGGTTGGAGTTCTCTTGCTTGAGGGTACACTCAGGCACACTATTCTATCTTATTTTTTTTTTCTTCCTCTTGTTTTTTGAAATGGTGTGTTGGGCAGGCTTAATAGAAGGGCCATGGATGCCTGGTGGTTTATCAAGAGGTTGTCTTTTCCTTTTTCTGATTATTTTTCTTCTCAAAACCATCCTTACTGTCCTCCCTTCAGTTGAAGTGGCTATCCTGGAGGGTATTTAGCCTTGCATGGTGTATCGGCTCCTCCATGTTGACCAGTTTTTCCGACTTTTTACTATAGTCTATGGGTATCATCAATCACTTTGTTTATAATTCTGTACGTATTGTTTTTGTTATAATTCTTGTTAATCTAGTTTTTAAGTATGCTGTCTCTTTTTCATTTCTATTAATTCTTATGCTGTCTGGAGACATTGAGCGAAATCCGGGACCAGTACGTCCTAGATTTCGTCAATGTCGTCTTCTGTATTGCAATATTCATGGTCTTCATGCAAATATCCAAGACCTTACAGTTGCGTCCAGACAGTATGATATTCTTTTGTGCTCAGAAACTTTGGTTTCTAATATGAGGCACTCATCTGAGCTCCTTATAACTGGTTTTAAGAAGCCAATAATGTTGAAACGTGATGCCATCCCTAGGGCCAGGGGAATGGTGGTGTATATTAGGACCGAGTACCCTGCTTCTCATAAGTCCTGCTATCAATGTGGATGTCATGAGATTCAGGTAATAAAAGTTTGTGGCAGGCATAACAACTTTTATTTGTGTTCGATCTACCGGAATCCAGACATAGATGATTCTATCTTCGATTGTCTTCTTACCATTATGGCTAAGATACAAGAAGATGATAGAAAGGCTTCTTTTGTCTTTGTTGGTGATTTTAATGCTCACCATAGGGAGTGGTTAAGTTCTATCTCTCCTACCGATCGCCATGGCTTAAGAGCTTTAGACTTTGCCTCTGAATCAGGCTGTGAGCAAATCATAAATGAAGCTACTCACAGGTCTGGTAATTGCTTGGACCTCGTATACACTGACTCCCCTGGCGTTATAACTAGTAAGGTTGGTTCTCCAGTCGGGACATCTGATCATGCCTTGATTTCATTATTAGTGAAGACTGAGCAGCCTGTCCCTGATATATCATATTCTTGTAAAATTTATATGAAATCCCAAGCAGACTGGAATGGGATTTTACATGATCTTTTGTGCTTGAATTGGTCACAATTATATAATAGTGGAGATCCTGTTGTCCCTTTGAATGAGAATCTAGTCAACATAATTGATAGGCGTATCCCTTCTCGTGTGCTAAGGTACCGAGTGAAGGACAAACTGTGGTTCAATGATGATTGTAGACGTGCTTATTTGGAGAAACAGGAGGCCTATCATCTTTGGAAGGGTAACAGATCAGATTTGACCTGGAACAACTATACTCAGCTTCGAGCTTTTGCTCAGAGAGTTTATGCCTCAACTGAAAAGGAGTTCAATTTAACCATAAAAGAAACACTTTCTGGTACAACTCAGGAACATAAATGGTGGTCTACCCTTAAATCTGCACTCTTTGGTGTAGATGCCACAGTTCCTCCTTTACTTAAACCAGATGGCTCAGTCACTCACTGTCCAAAGGAAAAGGCAACCCTTTTGGCTGATGTTTTTGACAGTAAACAGAGTAATGAAAAACTTGAACTTCCTCATTCCTGTTTTCCTGAGGCTAAACTAACTAGTTTAGCTTTTCGATCTCGTGAGATTAAAGCTCTGTTGATGGACCTTGATGCTTATGGAGGTGTAGACCCAAATGGTATTTTTCCTTGGTTTTTTATAAAGACAGCAGATTTCTTAGCTCCAAAGTTATCTGTTATTTTGCGCAAGTTAGCAAGAAGAGGAGCTTTTAGCACTAGTTGGAGAATTGGTAATGTTACTCCTCTATGTAAATGTGTTTGTGGTAGCTCAAGTCCCACTGATTACCGCCCAATTTCCATAACTCCCATATTATCTAAAGTTTTTGAACGTCTTCTGGCAAAACGTCTTAATAGGTTTGCTGAAGGTAATCATCTACTCCCTAGTTTGCAATTTGGTTTTCGTAAAGGCCTTGGAGCATGTGATGCCCTTCTTACAATCTCCAATGTAGTACAGAAATCCCTTGATTGTGGTCGGGAAGTTCGTATGATTGGCCTTGATTTTAGTGCTGCCTTTGACCGTGTTAATCATGAGGCCCTTGTTTTCAAACTGAAACAGTTGGGAGTGGGTGGGTCGTTTCTTAGCATTATTATTGATTTTTTAAGTAATAGATCTCAAAGAGTTGTTGTTGGTGGGCACCATAGTGATTATAGGAATGTGATATCCGGTGTTCCACAGGGTAGTGTTCTTGGCCCATTACTTTTCATACTATATACACATGACATGTGGTTTGGCCTAGAAAACAAGCTTGTTGCATATGCAGATGATGCTACTCTCTTTGCATCAATTCCATCCCCTGAATGTAGATCTAGGGTTGGTGAATCCCTTAATAGAGATTTAGCTAGAATTAGTGCATGGTGCAAATTATGGGGTATGAAGTTGAATCCTAACAAAACTCAAAGTATGATTGTAAGTAGGTCAAGGACGATGGCTCCTCAACATCCGGATCTCAGTATTGATAATGTTTCTTTAAATATGTATGACTCTTTCAAAATTTTAGGTGTGATTCTCGACAGTAAATTTACTTTTGAGAAACATATAAGGTCTGTGTCTTCTTCAATTGCACAAAAAATAGGCTTATTGAGAAAGTCTTTCAAGATTTTCGGTGATCAATCTATTCTGAAGAAGTGTTTTAATTCTTTCATTCTACCTTGTTTTGAGTATTGTTCTCCTGTCTGGTCTTCAGCTGCTGATTCTCATCTTAATTTGTTGGACAGAAACTTACGGTCTATTAAATTTCTTATTCCTGATCTAGATATTAATCTCTGGCACCGTCGTTCAATTAGTTCATTATGCATGTTGCATAAGATTTTTCATAACTCTGACCATCCTTTACATTCAGATCTCCCTGGACAATTCTATCCTGTTCGTAATACTAGGCAGGCAGTTAATTCTAATAGCCAGGCCTTCTCCATCACGAGGCTCAATGCTACGCAGTACTCTAGAAGTTTTATTCCAGCTGTTACCAAGTTGTAGAATGATCTTCCTAATTGGGTGGTTGAATCAGTAGAACTTCAAAAGTTCAAAGTTGGAGCAAATGCTTTTTTGTTGACCAGGCGGACTTGAGTCTTTTATAGTTTATTTATGACATATTTGTTTTTGATGTTGTTAATAGTTTATATATGACATGTCTGTTTTGACGTTGTTACTGTTTTTAGAATGATTTATTGTTAATTTGTTCTCTTCATTTATTTATTTCCTTATTTCCTTTCCTCACTGGGCTATTTTTCCCTGTTGGAGCCCCTGGGCTTATAGCATCTTGCTTTTCCAACTAGGGTTGTAGCTTGGATAGTAATAATAATAATAATAATAAAAGCTGCTTACCATAGCTAAAGAGTCTCTTCTACCCTTACATAGAGGAAAGTGGCCACTGATCAATTACAGTGCAGTAACCCCTTTGAGGAAGAAGAATTGTTTGGTAATCTCATTATTGTCAGGTGTATGAGGACAGAGGAGAATATGTAAAGAATAGGCCAGACTATTCGGTGTATGTGTAGACAAAGGGAAAATTAACCGTAACCAGAGAGAGGGATCCAATGTAGTACTGTCTGGCCAGTGAAAAGACCCCATAACTCTCTAGCAGTAGTATAGATCTATAGGTTCCCCCAAACCCCCCAACCTTAGCTCACAAGGATGGTAAGGTTGCAGACGCCAATGGCACTAACGAGTGTGAGCGGGACTCGAACCACACGACTGGCAAACACCAGGCAGAGACGTTACCAATCAGGCCACAGTAACTATAAGGCCGGGAGCACACTAGCGACTCTGTGGCGCCACAAAGCCACAGCATCGTGTGGCGGGGATGTGGTCTCCCATAGGTTTCCATTGTTTTCAAAGCCACGCCACGCCTGTGGCGGGGATGAGCGACAGAGAGCCACAGTCGCTTACCACAGTCGCTAGTTTGCGCGGCAAAACTTGAAAACAATGGAAACCTATGGGAGACTACATCCCCGCCACACGATGCTGTGGCTTTGTGGCGCCACAGAGTCGCTAGTGTGCTCCCGGCCTAAAAAAAAAAGTCTTCTGTCAACCTGTTTAAAAAAAAAAAAAAAAAAAAAAAATTGCCATTAGTTGCAACTTTGAACTTTTGAAGCTCCACATTTCATATTATGAACATTAAGTAGAGTCCATGTGTTTCACCAAGGGATTTTCGCATAGCAATATTGATGATTAATTCCATAAACAGAGTTTCCTTTGTTCCTTTCCTAATTCCCTCAGCACAAGCGAGAGACGCTTTTGTTTGTACCTTGAATGCTTCGACAGATCGGGGTACGTCGTCTCTCTCTCTCTCTCTCTCTCTCTCTCTCTCTCCTCACCTGTTATCCACCATTTAAATTGTGTATTTGAATCGTTTATTGTTTATTAAGATTTTGAAGGGAACTAGCAATGCGTTTTACTTTTTTTTTTTTTTTTAACAATTACTTTTATTTCATGATTGTTCGAATTCTGTTTTTTATATTTCCACGTCCTTGTGTATAAAGTACTAATGATTCATTATGATTTGTTGAATTTTGCGTGTTCTTTTTATTTAATTTTGATAACAGTGAAATATAATTGATAACATTAAAAATTTCGAATCTCTCTCTCTCTCTCTCTCTCTCTCTCTCTCTCTCTCTCTCGCTCTCTCTCTCTCTCTCTCCTCTCTCTCTCTCACCTGTTATCCATCACCCATTTTTTTCTCATAGGATTTATTAGTTATATTTCGTGGTTGTTTGAATTCATATTTTCACGCCCTTGTGTATTAATTACTAATGAATCATTATATATTTTATATAGTTTTTCTTTTCTCACATTTAATTTAATTATGGTGAAATATAATTAATAAGTTTGAAAAATCCTAATTTACATGCTCTCTCTCTCTCTCTCTCTCTCTCTCTCTCTCTCTCTCTCTCTCTCTCTCTCTCTCTCTCTCTGTAAAGCTGAACTACTAGTGATGTACCTACAGTACAGACATATGCTTTTCCTTCCTACTTCAAAAGCAAGTTTATATTCCTCACTCTAAAATAGTTGTATTCGACTGGTCAATATCCATGAAGATTTTCTCCACTTGTTGGGAAATAAAATAAACCTTCTCATATCCTAATTCTTTATATCATTGTATTGAGCTTCAATTAACAAATTCTAATTCAAAAATTCTTCTGCTAAGAATTTGTGAATTGAAATTCAAGACAATGATATAAAGAATTAGGAAATGAGAAGGTTTTTCTTTGATTTCCCAACAAGAGGAGAAAATGACTTAGGCAATTAGTTTATGAGGGTGACGTTATGTATTTTAAGGTTATTCATTTGAACTGCAAATATACTTTTGTAAGATAAAGTGGGTTGATATCATAGGTATATTAACGATATCTGGATTTATAGTTATTTTGTAAAATTTTGGGCATTTATAACTGAGTTTTTTTCCCAGGACATGCTACACCTTGGAAATCCTGGTAAAATTTGTCTTTTTCTATCCAAATCTACATTTAAATGTTTATTCACGTTAGAGATCAAAATCATATTATTTATTTGTCATGTGCAAAGAAATTAGTTCATTACAACAAGGTTCCTTTTTTTGAAAGAAATGTCATAGGGTGCAGCATAGTAAAAGAAAATGTGATAATTATTTAAGTATAAGACTTGGAATGTACAAAGTCTGCTCCAGCTTTCAAATATTTTTCCATTACTCGGCCCTTTATCCTTCTATTGACTGGCCTAAATGGAGAGCTTTAGGAAATAAGATTATAAAATGTAAATTGCCACTTTCTCTAAAAAGAAAAGTATTTGATCAGATGCTCCTGCTAATATTAACTTGTGCATCAGAAACTTGGAGCCTTACTAAAGCCCTAGAACATAAGCTAGTTGGAGCCTTACTAAAGCCCTAGAACATAAGCTAGTTGGAGCCTTACTAAAGCCCTAGAACATAAGCTAGTTGCAACTCAAAGGACAATGATAGGAACAACACTAAGAGACAGAAAACGAGCGTCATGGATATGAGGGAAAACTAAAGTAGAGGATATTCTAACAATAAAAGAAAAAGAAATGAATATGGACAGGAAATGTAATGAGAATGATAGATAATAGATGGACATTAAGCATAACAGATTGGGCTTGCAAAGATTGCAAAATAAGCAGGGCAAGGAAGGGAAGACGATGGATTGGCGAGCTAAGAAAATTTGCGGGTGTGGAGTGGCATAGAAAGACCATACACAGACGGGAGTAGAAGACATGTGGCTATGTCCTGCAATGGACTAGTTACGGGTAGTGCCATAGCCTCTGTACCATGGTCTTCCACTGTCTTGGGTTATAGTTCTCTTGCTTGAGGGTACACTCGGGCAAACTATTCTATCTTATTTCTCTTCCTCTTATTTTTTTCAAGTTTTTATACTTTATGAAAGAAATATTTATTTCAGTGTTGTTACTTTTTTAAAAACATATTTTATTTTTCCTTGTATCCTTTCCTCACTGGGCTACTTTTCCTGTTTGGGCCCCTGGGCTTATAGCAGCTTGCTTTTCCAACTAGGGTTGTAGCGTAGTAAGTAAGAATAATAATAATATATATATATGTATATATATATACATACACACACACACACACACATATATATATATATATATATATATATATATATATATATATATATATATATATATGTATATATATATATGTGTGTATGTGTGTGTGTGTGTGTGTGTGTGTGTGGCTGTTTGAGTTTCAAATCTTTTAAGCTTGTTACTTGGAGATTAAGCTGACCTCTTTTAAACAAGATTTCTTGTACGTTTGGGCTCCCCTTAATTGGCCTGTGCAAAAAGATTGTTTTTATCGGCTGTCTGTAAATCCCAATATATATGTAGAAACCTATATTGATTGGCGACCATCATTGCATTTTTGTCTTTTATATTCATAAGGTGAGAGATCTTTTATGAATTCCAATTGAAATTCTTGTTCTCGTACTTTTTGTTAGAAAGAATTTTCCTATATTTTTAAAGGAGTTTCATATTGAAAATTAACTTTGTCAACTTGCATGAAAGTATTTTGCATTTTTCACATACAGTACATTAATCTACCGACGTTTTTATATTCTGATGTTGGAAGACAAAATGGTAATTGGAGAATAATTGTTACGTTTTTTTTTTTTTTTTTTTTTTTTTTTTCTCTAGATTGTGACATATGAAATAAAGTATGACTTAAATTGAATAACGCATTCACTCTTTTTTTTTCTTAGACATATGAAATAAAGTATGGCTTAATTTGAATAACGCATTCACTTGATTTACTTAAAGATATTTTTTTATTTATTACTTCCCACAAGCAATTGAATTATTGGATTAATATTTTATACATTTCTATATTAAGACACTTCGTGCAATCATTGTCTTACATTATGTTTATTATAATTGCAATAACCGTAGATAAATCGATCAATAAATTTGGAAGTATACAGAAAGAGAGAGAGAGAGAGAGAGAGAGAGAGAGAGAGAGAGAGAGAGAGAGAGAGAGAGAGAGAGATATGCTGTGGCGTGGATATTGTTCACTCTTGAATATCAAGTTAAAAAATTATTATTATTATTATTATTATTATTATTATTATTATTATTATTATTCTTACATTAATCAAGGTCAATAATTTCACTTACTATAGCCTTCGTGGTATATCCATCCAGCTCATTACACTTAGTTTACATATTTATTATATCTAAATACATTTGGAGTATATAATACGTAAACCTATAAGTGAAGTGCAAGTACAGTATGCAGCAAAACTGGTGATACTTTTTTTTTTTTTTTTTTTTTTTTTGGAGAAGCGTTCTTCATATGTTGCTAATTTTGCTATATAATCTGCATGAAATTATTATTATTATTATTATTATTATTATTATTATTATTATTATTATTGTTGTTGTTGTTTTTGTTGTTGTTACTTGCCAAGCTACAACCCTAGTTAGAAAAGAAAGATGCTATAAGCCCAAGGGCTCCAATAGGGAAAAATAGCCTTGTAAGAAAAGGAAACAAGAAAATAAATAAACAATATAAGAAGTAATGAAAAATTGAAATAGAATATTTAAAAAAAACATTAACAACATTTAAACAGATAATTCATATATAACTATAAAAAAGACTTATGTCAGCCTGTTCTACATTAAAAAGATTTGCTGCAACTTTTAATTTTTGAAGTTCTACTGATTCAACTACCCGACTAGGAAGATCATTCCACAACTTGGTAACAGCTGGAATAAAATTTTAGAATACTGTTTAGTATTGAGCCTCATGATGGAGAAGGCCTGGCTATTAGAATTAACTGCATGCCTAGTATTACGAACAGGATGGAACTGTCCAGGAAGATCTGAATGTTAAGGATGGTCAGAATTATGAAAAATCTTAAGCAACATGCATAATGAACTAATTGAACGACGGTGCCAAAGATTAATATCTAGATCAGGAATAGGTTTAATAGACCGTAAGTTTCTGTACAACAAATTAAGATGAGAATCAGCAGCTGAAGACCAGAGAGGAGAACAATACTCAAAACAAGGTAGAATGAAAGAATTAATACACTTCTTCAGAATAGATTGATCACCGAAAATCGTGTAAGACTTTCTCAATAAGCCAATTTTTTGTGCAGTTGAAGAAAACACAGACCTAATGTGTTAATCAAAAGTAAATTTGCTGTCGAGAATCACACCTAACATTTTAAAAGTCATACGACGGTGCCAAAGATTAATATCTAGATCAGGAATAAGTTTAATAGACTGCAAGTTCCTGTCCAGCAATGCTACAGCTTCCCTTACGATGAAAGTGTACCAACCGTGTGTCACACGATCGTACATAGTAACGATATTTCATTTCTTGTATATATTATGCGTGTATCTTCGCTCTCCCCTCGCACTAAAAAGAACATGAAATAACATGTCTGTTTTTCTCACCGTTAACTGTTAACCGGTGCGCTGTCGGTTGAACATGAAATTGCCTGTTACTGTTTTTAGAATGATATATTGTTAATTTATTCTCATCATTTATTTATTTCCTTATTTCCTTTCCTCCCTGGGCTATTTTTCCCTGTTGGAGCCCTTGGGTTTATAGCATCTTGCTTTTCCAACTAGGGTTGTAGCTTGGCTAATAATAATAATAATAATAATAATAATAATGTCTTTTTTTCCCTTTTTGCCTGGAGTTTATGTATATAAAAACGGATGTTCTGTAATAAAGTTACTCAGTTGCTTTCATCCTGCCTTTGAGTCACAACCTACTCTTTGGCTTGTCACAGAAGAGACCTGAAATAACATGTCTGTTTTTCTCACTGTTAACTGTTAACCGGTGCGGTGTCGGTTGAACATGAAATGGCCTGTTATGTCTTTTGTTCCCTTTTTGCCTGGAGTTTGTTTATATAAAAACGGATGTTCTGTAATAAAGTTACTCAGTTGCTTTCATCCTGCCTTTGAGTCACAACCTACTCTTGGCTTGACACAGAAGAGACCTGAAATAACATGTCTGTTTTTCTCACCGTTAACTGTTAACCGGTGCGGTGTCGGTTGAACATGAAATGGCCTGTTAAGTCTTTTGTTCCCTTTTTGCCTGGAGTTTATGTATATAAAAACGGATGTGTTGTAATAAAGTTCCTCAGTTACTTTGATCCTGCCTTTGAGTCACAACCTACTCTTGGCTCGTCACAGAAGAGACCAGGAAGAGAGAAACATGAATAGTGCGTGACTCCGAAACGACATTTCATTTCTTGTATATATTATGCTTGTATCTTCGCTCTCCCCTCGCACTGACAAGGACCTGAAATAACATGTCTGTTTTTCTCACCGTTAACTAACCGGTGCGATGTCGGTTGAACATGAAATGGCCTGTTATGTCTTTTGTTCCCTTTTTGCCTGGAGTTTGTTTATATAAAAACGGATGTTCTGTAATAAAGTTACTCAGTTGCTTTCATCCTGCCTTTGAGTCACAACCTACTCTTGGCTTGACACAGAAGAGACCTGAAATAACATGTCTGTTTTTCTCACCGTTAACTGTTAACCGGTGTGGTGTCGGTTGAACATGAAATTGCCTGTTATGTCTTTGGTTCCCTTTTTGCCTGGAGTTTATGTATATAAAAACGGATGTTCTGTAATAAAGTTACTCAGTTGCTTTCATCCTGCCTTTGAGTCACAACCTACTCTTGGCTTGTCACATAAGAGACCAGGAAGAGAGAAACATGAATAGTCCTCTGACTTCGAATACGTGCTGAGATGAAAAGTTGGTACTACTCGGGGATTATTCTAAATGCTTTTTGAAAGGAAATGGATTGAGACCGTCTTGAGTACTGCCCTGATGTAAATGGATCTATTGTGTGTTGGGGGGGGGGGGGGATTACCAAACATGCTACACAGGAAATGCCTTTCCATAGAGGGGATATGTGTGTTTGTTTATTGCGTCGTTTAAAATTATGATTGTTTATTTGTATCTAAACAAACACACATACATACATACACCTCAACACACACATACATACATACATACACCTCCCCTATATAATGAAAAGCAAGTTTCTGGCTACACCCACATATGCATGTGGGTGTCTATATATATATATATATATATATATATATATATATATATATATATATATATATACACAGTATATTCCTTCACTGGTGAGAGGGTGTGCGTATATGTATGTTTCTAAATACTTAGCTGTCATTTTTGACTGGTAGCGTACACTAATATACACTCTATATATATGTATATGTATATATATATATATATATATATATATATATATATATATATATATATATATATATCAGATGAATTTTTTAGGATTTTGATGAAATAATTGAGAACGATTTGAGGTCTTATCATTAGAAGTAGTTAGAAAAGGACATTAGATTTGGGTCCAAAGTTTTATTGAATTAGAAAATGGGTGTTAAATAAATACACAAGTTTAATAGCCGATTTTGTGTGTGTGTGTGTGTGTGTGTACAGGATATATTAGGCATATTAAATATATGTTGCAGAAACAAATGAACAGGTTTTTACGGATTGATATTATATTAATGATGACTTTTCATCGTAAACTCTTAATCATAAAATTATTAATATTCAATTTGAATTTTCTTCACATGAGACGTTCTCACTTAAATAGCTTTATTATATAGAAAACCTCATGATAGCCTGTGATATTCACTTTATTTTAATGCCTTTTGAATTGTTTGGACAGTTCATTTGAAATCCAGAGTATCTAAATGAAATGGTTGTTGCATTTGCCGAAGGGCTACAAACATTTTGACTGGCCAGACAGTACTGCATTGGATCCTTTTCTCTGGTTACGGTTCACTTTCCCTTTGCGTACACATACACCGAATAGTCTGGCCCATTCCTTTTAAGTCACCAGCCGTCCGTTGAAATACTACCGCCAGAGAGTTATGGGGTCCTTTGACTGGCCAGACAGTACTACTTTGGATCCTTTTCTCTGGTTACGGTTCACTTTCCCATTGCTTACACATACACCGAAGAGTCTGGCCCATTCCTTTCAAGGCACCAGCCGTCCGTTGAAATACTACCGCCAGAGAGTTATGGGGTCCTTTGACTAGCCAGACAGTACTACTTTGGATCCTTTTCTCTGGTTACAGTTCACTTTCCCTTTGCTTACACATACACCGAATAGTCTGGCCCATTCCTTATATATTCTCCTCTGCCCTCATACACCTTACAACACTGAGATTATCAAACAATTCTTCTTCACCCTAGGGGTTACTGCACTGTAATTGTTCACTGGCCACTATCTTCTTTGTAAGGATAGAAAAGAGACTCTTTAGCTATGGTAAGCAGCTCTTCTAGGAGAAGGACACTCCAAAATTAAACCATTGTTCTCTAGTCTTGGGTAGTGCCATAACCTCTGTACCATGGTCTTCCACTGTCTTGGGTTAGAGGTCTCTTGCTTGAGGGTACACTCGGGCACACTATTCTGTCTAATTTCTCTTCCTCTTGTTTCGTGAAAGTTTATATAGTTTATATAGGAGATATTTATTTTAATGTTGTTATTCTTAAAAATGCTATTTTCCCTGTTGGAGCCCTTGGGCTTATAGCATCCTTTTTTTCCAACTAGGTTTGTAGCTTAGTAAGTAATAATAATGATAATGATATGAAAATAGACATCTAATTAGTACAGCGAAATAAATAAAATACAATAGTTTCAAGTATTTAAGTTAGAATTAGATAATACAGTAGTCCAACTTAACAATGCAAAGATAGATCAAGGCACATATCGCTTTGTACTACTACTACTACTACTATTACTATTACTACTACTACTTCTACTACTATTGCTGCTGCTTATAATAATTATAATAATTATAATAGGACAGACATATAATTAGAACTGCAAAAGAAATAAAAAACTAGTATCAAGTGATTCAGATAGAGTCAGATAATAAAGTGTTCAAACTTGGTAATTATTTATATATATATTCAGATAATAAAATATCACAACTTAGTAATGTTTCTTATATAATCAGTTAATAAAATATCACAACTTAGTAATGTTTCATGTCATCATCATCATCATCATATCCTCCTACGCCTATTGACGCAAAGGGCCTCTGTTAGATTTCGCCAGTCGTCTGTATCTTAAGCATTTAATTCAATACGTCTCCATTCATCATCCCCTACTTCGCGCTTGTTTTATAAAATATTATTATTATTATTATTATTATTTGCTAAGCTACAACCCTGGTTGGAAAAGCAGGATGCTATAAACCCAGGGGCCCCAACGGGGAAAATAGCCCAGTGAGGAAAGGAAACAAGGACAAATAAAATATTTTAGGAACAGTAACAACATTAAAATATATATTTCCTATATAAACTATAAAAACTTTATCAAAACAAGTGGAAGAGAAATTAGATAGAATAGTGTGCCTGAGTGTACCCTCAAGCAAGAAAACTCTAACCCAAGACAGTGGAAGACCATGGTACAGAGGCTATGGCTATGATAAAGTAGCACAACTCACTAATGCAAAGATATAGTCTGGCCTATTCTTTACATATTCTCCTCTGTCCTCATACACCTACTGTGTTTTCCTCTTAGTAAGGGTAGAAGAGAGACTTTAGCTATGGTAAGTAGTTCTTTTAGGAGAATGACACTCCAAAATCAAACCATTGTTCTCTAGTCTTGGGTAGTGCCATAGCCTCTGTCTTGGGTTAGAGTTCTCTTGCTTGAGGGTACACTCGGGCCCACTATCTATATCTAATTTCTCTTCTTGTTTTTGTTAAATTTATCTATAGTTTATAGAGGAAATATTTATTTTGATGTTACTGTTCTGAAAATATTTTATTTTTCCTCGTTTCCTTTCCTCACTGGGCTATTTTCCCTGTGGGGGCCCGTGGGGTTATAGCATCCTGCTTTTCCAACTAGGGTTGTAGCTTAGCAAGTAATAATAATAATAATAATTCTTTGATTTTCGTGCAATTTATTTATTATCTTGTTTCCTTTCTTGGATTTATAGCATCCTGCTTTTCCAACTAGGGTTGTAGCTTAGCAAGTAGTAGTAATAATAATAATAATAATAATAATAATAATAATAATAATAATAATAATAATAATAATAATAATAATAATAATAATAACTGCAATGGATTGTTAAGAATATTCATCATTGCAGTTTGAAAAAAAGTAAAAAAGACCCTTTAATAATAATAATGATAATAATAATAATAATAATAATAATAATAATAATAATAATAATAATAATAATAATAATATAGATCAAGACACATACGTCGACGCAGGATAAAATTCAAATCGAAAGAAACAAATATACTTCTGGCATTATCGAGTTGCCTTGCCACCGCTGTGTACCGCCACAACCAACCGTCCCCAGCGGTTACCGAAGGTTGGAAGCTGACCGCAGTTTCATATGTGACTCGCCTCTCCTGTAAGTTGTGATTCACATGGCGACCGCCACATACTTTTGCCTTATTACCAGAGTGTGTGTTTGTGTGTGTGTGTGTGTGTGTGTGTGTTTGTGTATTCCAGCGTTTGGAGATGGAGAATATTCGTTACAGCAATTTGATAGGTTTCGAAGAGATTGGGCAACACGTGATTTCACATATTTACTGGGTCCACAAATGAGTTCTTGGATATTAGTTACTATTGATACGTTCAGCGTTTCAAATGTCATATTAATACGATATTTGCTGGAACTCGTTCTGCAATGATTGCTAAGAAGGAAGTGTTCATTGTCCCATTGCTTCAAGGATATTTGCTGGAACTCTTTCTGCAATGATTGCTAAGAAGGGAGTGTTCATTGTCCCATTGCTTCAAAGATATTCGCTGGAACTCTTTCTGCAATGATTGCTAAGAAGGGAGTGTTCATTGTTCCATTGCTTCAAGGATATTCGCTGGAACTCTTTCTGCAATGATTGTTAAGAAGGGAGTGTTCATTGTCCCATTGCTTCAAGGATATTTGCTGGAACTCTTTCTGCAATGATTGTTAAGAAGGAAGTGTTCATTGTTCCATTGCTTCAAGGATATCTGCTGGAACTCTTTCTGCAATGATTGCTAAGAAGGGAGTGTTCATTGTCCCATTGCTTCAAGGATATTTGCTGGAACTCTTTCCGCAATGATTGTTAAGAAGGAAGTGTTCATTGTCCCATTGCTTCAAGGATATTTGCTGGAACTCTTTCCGCAATGATTGCTAAAAAGGAAGTGTTCATTGTCCCATTGCTTCAAGGATATTTGCTGGAACTCTTTCCGCAATGTTTGCTAAGAAGGAAGTGTTCATTGTCCCATTGCTTCAAGGATATTTGCTGGAACTCTTTCTGCAATGTTTGCTAAGAAGGAAGTGTTCATTGTCCCATTGCTTCAAGGATATTTGCTGGAACTCTTTCTGCAATGTTTGCTAAGAAGGAAGTGTTCATTGTCCCATTGCTTCAAGGATATTTGCTGGAACTCTTTCTGCAATGATTGTTAAGAAGGGAGTGTTCATTGTCCTTTGCTGGAACTCTTTCTGCAATGATTGTTAAGAAGGGAGTGTTCATTGTCCCCTTGCTTCAAGGATATTTGCTGGAACTCTTTCTGCAATGATTGTTAAGAAGGGAGTGTTCATTGTCCCATTGCTTCAAGGATATTTGCTGGAACTCTTTCTGCAATGATTGTTAAGAAGGGAGTGTTCATTGTCCTTTGCTGGAACTCTTTCTGCAATGATTGTTAAGAAGGGAGTGTTCATTGTCCCCTTGCTTCAAGGATATTTGCTGGAACTCTTTCTGCAATGATTGTTAAGAAGGGAGTGTTCATTGTCCCATTGCTTCAAGGATATTTGCTGGAACTCTTTCTGCAATGATTGTTAAGAAGGGAGTGTTCATTGTCCCCTTGCTTCAAGGATATTTGCTGGAACTCTTTCTGCAATGATTGTTAAGAAGGGAGTGTTCATTGTCCTTTGCTGGAACTCTTTCTGCAATGATTGTTAAGAAGGGAGTGTTCATTGTCCCCTTGCTTCAAGGATATTTGCTGGAACTCTTTCTGCAATGATTGCTAAGAAGGGAGTGTTCATTGTCCCATTGCTTCAAGGATATTTGCTGGAACTCTTTCTGCAATGATTGTTAAGAAGGGAGTGTTCATTGTCCCATTGCTTCAAGGATATTTGCTGGAACTCTTTCTGCAATGATTGCTAAGAAGGGAGTGTTCATTGTCCCATTGCTTCAAGGATATTTGCTGGAACTCTTTCTGCAATGATTGTTAAGAAGGGAGTGTTCATTGTCCCATTGCTTCAAGGATATTTGCTGGAACTCTTTCTGCAATGATTGTTAAGAAGGGAGTGTTCATTGTCCCCTTGCTTCAAGGATATTTGCTGGAACTCTTTCTGCAATGATTGTTAAGAAGGGAGTGTTTTTGTCCCATTGCTTCAAGGATATTTGCTGGAACTCTTTCTGCAATGATTGTTAAGAAGGGAGTGTTCATTGTCCTTTGCTGGAACTCTTTCTGCAATGATTGTTAAGAAGGGAGTGTTCATTGTCCTTTGCTGGAACTCTTTCTGCAATGATTGTTAAGAAGGGAGTGTTCATTGTCCCCTTGCTTCAAGGATATTTGCTGGAACTCTTTCTGCAATGATTGCTAAGAAGGGAGTGTTCATTGTCCCATTGCTTCAAGGATATTTGCTGGAACTCTTTCTGCAATGATTGTTAAGAAGGGAGTGTTCATTGTCCCCTTGCTTCAAGGATATTTGCTTGAACTCTTTCTGCAATGATTGTTAAGAAGGGAGTGTTCATTGTCCCCTTGCTTCAAGGATATTTGCTGGAACTCTTTCTGCAATGATTGTTAAGAAGGGAGTGTTCATTGTCCCATTGCTTCAAGGATATTTGCTGGAACTCTTTCTGCAATGATTGTTAAGAAGGGAGTGTTCATTGTCCTTTGCTGGAACTCTTTCTGCAATGATTGTTAAGAAGGGAGTGTTCATTGTCCTTTGCTGGAACTCTTTCTGCAATGATTGTTAAGAAGGGAGTGTTCATTGTCCCCTTGCTTCAAGGATATTTGCTGGAACTCTTTCTGCAATGATTGCTAAGAAGGGAGTGTTCATTGTCCCATTGCTTCAAGGATATTTGCTGGAACTCTTTCTGCAATGATTGTTAAGAAGGGAGTGTTCATTGTCCCATTGCTTCAAGGATATTTGCTGGAACTCTTTCTGCAATGATTGCTAAGAAGGGAGTGTTCATTGTCCCATTGCTTCAAGGATATTTGCTGGAACTCTTTCTGCAATGATTGTTAAGAAGGGAGTGTTCATTGTCCCATTGCTTCAAGGATATTTGCTGGAACTCTTTCTGCAAAGATTGTTAAGAAGGGAGTGTTCATTGTCCCCTTGCTTCAAGGATATTTGCTGGAACTCTTTCTGCAATGATTGTTAAGAAGGGAGTGTTCATTGTCCTTTGCTGGAACTCTTTCTGCAATGATTGTTAAGAAGGGAGTGTTCATTGTCCCATTGCTTCAAGGATATTTGCTGGAACTCTTTCTGCAATGATTGTTAAGAAGGGAGTGTTCATTGTCCTTTGCTGGAACTCTTTCTGCAATGATTGTTAAGAAGGGAGTGTTCATTGTCCCATTGCTTCAAGGATATTTGCTGGAACTCTTTCTGCAATGATTGTTAAGAAGGGAGTGTTCATTGTCCTTTGCTGGAACTCTTTCTGCAATGATTGTTAAGAAGGGAGTGTTCATTGTCCCCTTGCTTCAAGGATATTTGCTGGAACTCTTTCTGCAATGATTGTTAAGAAGGGAGTGTTCATTGTCCCATTGCTTCAAGGATATTTGCTGGAACTCTTTCTGCAATGATTGTTAAGAAGGGAGTGTTCATTGTCCCCTTGCTTCAAGGATATTTGCTGGAACTCTTTCTGCAATGATTGTTAAGAAGGGAGTGTTCATTGTCCTTTGCTGGAACTCTTTCTGCAATGATTGTTAAGAAGGGAGTGTTCATTGTCCCCTTGCTTCAAGGATATTTGCTGGAACTCTTTCTGCAATGATTGCTAAGAAGGGAGTGTTCATTGTCCCATTGCTTCAAGGATATTTGCTGGAACTCTTTCTGCAATGATTGTTAAGAAGGAAGTGTTCATTGTCCCATTGCTTCAAGGATATTTGCTGGAACTCTTTCTGCAATGATTGTTAAGAAGGAAGTGTTCATTGTCCCATTGCTTCAAGGATATTTGCTGGAACTCTTTCTGCAATGATTTGTTAAGAAGGAAGTGTTCATTGTCCCATTGCTTCAAGGATATTTGCTGGAACTCTTTCTGCAATGATTGTTAAGAAGGAAGTGTTCATTGTCCCATTGCTTCAAGGATATTTGCTGGAACTCTTTCTGCAATGATTTGTTAAGAAGGAAGTGTTCATTGTCCCATTGCTTCAAGGATATTTGCTGGAACTCTTTCTGCAATGATTGTTAAGAAGGAAGTGTTCATTGTCCCCTTGCTTCAAGGATATTTGCTGGAACTTTCTGCAATGATTGCTAAGAAGGAAGTGTTCATTGTCCCATTACTTCAAAGATATTTGCTGGAACTCTTTCCGCAATGATTGTTAAGAAGGAAGTGTTCATTGTCCCATTGCTTCAAGGATATTTGCTGGAACTTTCTGCAATGATTGTTAAGAAGGAAGTGTTCATCGTCCCATTGCTTCAAGGATATTTGCTGGAACTCTTTCCGCAATGATTTGTTAAGAAGGGAGTGTTCATTGTCCCATTGCTTCAAGGATATTTGCTGGAACTCTTTCTGCAATGATTTGTTAAGAAGGAAGTGTTCATTGTCCCATTGCTTCAAGGATATTTGCTGGAACTCTTTCTGCAATGATTGCCAAAAAGGAAGTGTTATTGTACCATTGCTTCAAGAATATTTGCTGGAACTCTTTCTGCATTGATTGCCAAGAAGGAAGTGTTCATTGTACCATTGCTTCAAGGATATTTGCTGGAACTCTTTCTGCAATGATTTGTTAAGAAGGGAGTGTTCATTGTCCCATTGCTTCAAGGATATTTGCTGGAACTCTTTCTGCAATGATTGTTAAGAAGGAAGTGTTCATTGTCCCATTGCTTCAAGGATATTTGCTGGAACTCTTTCTGCAATGATTTGTTAAGAAGGGAGTGTTCATTGTCCCATTGCTTCAAGGATATTTGCTGGAACTCTTTCTGCAATGATTGTTAAGAAGGGAGTGTTCATTGTCCCATTGCTTCAAGGATATTTGCTGGAACTCTTTCTGCAATGATTGTTAAGAAGGAAGTGTTCATTGTCCCATTGCTTCAAGGATATTTGCTGGAACTCTTTCTGCAATGATTTGTTAAGAAGGGAGTGTTCCTTGTCCCATTGCTTCTAGGATATTTGCTGGAACTCTTTCTGCAATGATTTGTTACTAAGGGAGTGTTCATTGTCCCATTGCTTCAAAGATATTTGCTGGAACTGTTTCTGCAATGATTGTTACGAAGGGAGTGTTCATTGTCCCATTGCTTCAAAGATATTTGCTGGAACTCTTTCTGCAATGATTGTTACGAAGGGAGTGTTCCTTGTCCCATTGCTTCAAGGATATTTGCTGGAACTCTTTCTGCAATGATTGTGAAGAAGGGAGTGTTCCTTGTCCCATTGCTTCAAGGATATTTGCTGGAACTCTTTCTGCAATGATTGTGAAGAAGGAAGTGTTCATTGTCCCATTGCTTCAAGGATATTTGCTGGAACTCTTTCTGCAATGATTTGTGAAGAAGGGAGTGTTCATTGTCCCATTGCTTCAAGGATATTTGCTGGAACTCTTTCTGCAATGATTGTTAAGAAGGGAGTGTTCATTGTCCCATTGCTTCAAGGATATTTGCTGGAACTCTTTCTGCAATGATTGTTAAGAAGGGAGTGTTCATTGTCCCATTGCTTCAAGGATATTTGCTGGAACTCTTTCTGCAATGATTGTTAAGAAGGAAGTGTTCATTGTCCCATTGCTTCAAGGATATTTGCTGGAACTCTTTCTGCAATGATTGTTAAGAAGGAAGTGTTCATTGTCCCATTGCTTCAAGGATATTTGCTGGAACTCTTTCTGCAATGATTGTTAAGAAGGAAGTGTTCATTGTCCCATTGCTTCAAGGATATTTGCTGGAACTCTTTCTGCAATGATTGTTAAGAAGGAAGTGTTCATTGTCCCATTGCTTCAAGGATATTTGCTGGAACTCTTTCTGCAATGATTGTTAAGGAGGGAGTGTTCATTGTCCCATTGCTTCAAGGATATTTGCTGGAACTCTTTCTGCAATGATTTGTTAAGAAGGGAGTGTTCATTGTCCCATTGCTTCAAGGATATTTGCTGGAACTCTTTCTGCAATGATTGTTAAGAAGGAAGTGTTCATTGTCCCATTGCTTCAAGGATATTTGCTGGAACTCTTTCTGCAATGATTGTTAAGAAGGGAGTGTTCATTGTCCCATTGCTTCAAGGATATTTGCTGGAACTCTTTCTGCAATGATTGTTAAGAAGGGAGTGTTCATTGTCCCATTGCTTCAAGGATATTTGCTGGAACTCTTTCTGCAATGATTGTTAAGAAGGGAGTGTTCATTGTCCCATTGCTTCAAGGATATTTGCTGGAACTCTTTCTGCAATGATTGTTAAGAAGGGAGTGTTCATTGTCCCATTGCTTCAAGGATATTTGCTGGAACTCTTTCTGCAATGATTGTTAAGAAGGGAGTGTTCATTGTCCCATTGCTTCAAGGATATTTGCTGGAACTCTTTCTGCAATGATTGTTAAGAAGGGAGTGTTCATTGTCCCATTGCTTCAAGGATATTTGCTGGAACTATTTCTGCAATGATTTGTTAAGAAGGGAGTGGTCATTGTCCCATTGCTTCAAGGATATTTGCTGGAACTCTTTCTGCAATGATTTGTTAAGAAGGGAGTGGTCATTGTCCCATTGCTTCAAGGATATTTGCTGGAACTCTTTCTGCAATGATTTGTTAAGAAGGGAGTGGTCATTGTCCCATTGCTTCAAGGATATTTGCTGGAACTCTTTCTGCAATGATTTGTTAAGAAGGGAGTGTTCATTGTCCCATTGCTTCAAGGATATTTGCTGGAACTCTTTCTGCAATGATTTGTTAAGAAGGGAGTGTTCATTGTCCCATTGCTTCAAGGATATTTGCTGGAACTCTTTCTGCAATGATTTGTTAAGAAGGGAGTGTTCATTGTCCCATTGCTTCAAGGATATTTGCTGGAACTCTTTCTGCAATGATTTGTTAAGAAGGGAGTGGTCATTGTCCCATTGCTTCAAGGATATTTGCTGGAACTCTTTCTGCAATGATTTGTTAAGAAGGGAGTGTTCATTGTCCCATTGCTTCAAGGATATTTGCTGGAACTCTTTCTGCAATGATTTGTTAAGAAGGGAGTGGTCATTGTCCCATTGCTTCAAGGATATTTGCTGGAACTCTTTCTGCAATGATTTGTTAAGAAGGGAGTGTTCATTGTCCCATTGCTTCAAGGATATTTGCTGGAACTCTTTCTGCAATGATTGTTAAGAAGGAAGTGTTCATTGTCCCATTGCTTCAAGGATATTTGCTGGAACTCTTTCCGTAATGATTTGTTAAGAAGGGAGTGTTGATTGTCCCATTGCTTCAAGGATATTAGCTGGAACTCTTTCTGCAATGATTGTTAAGAAGGAAGTGTTCATTATCCCATTGCTTCAAGTTTTTAGATATTTATATTTTTTTTTCTCCCTCTCTTTTTGTTTGCTGATATGCATGTTATCATCATTATTAAGCGTTAATGCTATTGTGATTTTATTACCCAGACTTTAGAAATCTGTGATCAACCTGCTAATTGATGTTTGTAATATATCACTGATATGAATTGATATCTCATCTTTTTTTTTTTTTTTTTTTTTTTTTTTTTTTTTTTTTTTTTTTTTTTTTTCACTGATGTCAAAAGTGTAAGATCACTGCATCCCTATTGTAACTGTATATGGCTTTTGCTGAAATAGAGATTATTATTATTATTATTAGTATTATT
>NC_090726.1:47536458-47538958 GCF_036898095.1 Palaemon carinicauda | reverse complement strand
TAAAAATCTGATTCATACAACCCCTACCTCTTCTAAAACCCCCCTGTACTTCCCAGATTGCATTCTCTGTTTTATCCTTAATCCTATTAATCAGTACTCTACCATACACTTTTCCAACTACACTCAACAAACTAATACCTCTTGAATTACAACACTCATGCACATCTCCCTTACCCTTATATAGTGGTACAATACATGCACAGACCCAATCTACTGGTACCATTGACAACACAAAACACACATTAAACAATCTCACCAACCATTCAATTACAGTCACACCCCCTTCCTTCAACATCTCAGCTTTCACACCATCCATACCAGATGCTTTTCCTACTCTCGTTTCATCTAGTGCTCTCCTCACTTCCTCTATTGTAATCTCTCTCTCATTCTCATCTCCCATCACTGGCACCTCAACACCTGGAACAGCAATTATCTCTGCCTCCCTATCATCCTCAACATTCAGCAAACTTTCAAAATATTCCGCCCACCTTTTCCTTGCCTCCTCTCCTTTTAACAACCTTCCATTTCCATCTTTCACTGTCTCTTCAATTCTTGTGCCGGCCTTTCTTACTCTCTTCACTTCTTTCCAAAACTTCTTCTTATTCTCTTCATATGACTGACCCAGTCCCTGACCCCACCTCAGGTCAGCTGCCCTCTTTGCCTCACGTACCTTGCGCTTTACTTCCACCTTTTTCTCTCTATATTTTTCATACTTCTCTATACTATTACTCTGCAGCCATTCTTCAAAAGCCCTCTTTTTCTCTTCCACTTTTACCTTCACTCCTTCATTCCACCATTCACTGCCCTTCCTCATGCTGCCTCCAACAACCTTCTTGCCACATACATCACTTGCAATCCCAACAAAATTTTCTTTTGCTAACTTCCACTCCTCCTCTAAATTACCAGTTTCTCTTACTCTCACTTCGTCATATGCCATTTTCAACCTTTCCTGATATTTACTTTTTACCCCAGGTTTTATTAGCTCTTCAACCCTCACTAGCTCCCTTTTACATCCACCTACTCTATTCCCCCACTCTTTTGCTACAACCAATTTTCCTTCCACCAAAAAATGATCAGACATACCGTTAGCCATACCCCTAAACACGTGCACGTCTTTCAATCTTCCAAACATTCTTTTTGTTATCAACACATAATCCATTAATGCCCTTTCTACTACTCTTCCATTTGCCACTCTTACCCATGTATACTTATTTTTATCTTTCTTCTTAAAAAAGCTAGCACTTATTACCATCTCTTGTTCAACACACATATCTACCAGTCTCTCACCACTCTCATTTTCACCTGGTACGCCATACTTTCCAATGACACCTTCTACCTCTCCAGCACCCACTCTAGCATTTAAGTCACCCATAACAACTACATAATTCCTTCTACCCAGTCCTTCTACACACCTAGTTAATTCATTCCAAAACTCATTCCGCTCTTCTTCACTTTTCTCACTACCTGGCCCATACGCACTGACAAACGCCCAACATTCCCTACCCAACCTAACCCTTACCCACATTAACCTAGATGATATCTCCTTCCATTCCACTACTTTACCTGTCATCCATTCACTCAGCAATAAAGCCACACCCTCTCTCGCTCTTCCCCTTTCAATCCCAGACACTCTACCAGACATTTCACCAAACATCACTTCACCCTTTCCTTTCATCTTTGTCTCACACAAGGCCAATACATCCATCCTTCTACTTCTAAACATACTTCCAATCTCACATCTTTTACTCTCTATCGTACTACATCCACGCACATTTAAACACCCCAAAACTAGAGTGCGGGGAGCAGTCACTTTCCCCCCAGCTCCATTTCTTTGTTGCTGTCTCACAGGATACTTTTACAGGAGAGGGGGTTCCCAGCCCCCTCGTCCCGTCCCTTTTAGTCGCCTCCTACGACACGCAGGGATAACGTTGGCGCTATTCTAATTGTTTTATGCCCCCGCGGCCACAGGGGCCTACATATATATGTATATAATGTATATATATATATATATATATATATATATATATATATATATATATATATATATTATTACTTGATAATCTACAACCCTAGCTGGAAATCAGGATGCTGTAAGCTCAGAGGCCCCAACAGGGAAAATAGCCCAGTGAGGAAAGGAAACTAGGTAAAATAATATATTTTAAGAACAGTAACAACATTAAAATGAATATTTCTTATATAAACTATGAAACTTTAACTAATTAGGAAGAGAAATTAGATAGAATAGTGTGCCCGAGTGAATGAATTCACTTTTTTTTCATATTCTTATTCTAAGTACATAACCTGAATTCGACATGATATATATATATATATATATATATATATATATATATATATATATATATATATATATATATATATATATACACACATATACATATATATATATATATATATATATATATATATATATATGTGTGTGTGTGTGTGTGTTTGTTTGTAAGTGTGTGGAGGGAATCTAAGTTAAAGGTTATTTTGAAAA
>NC_090726.1:47518958-47526458 GCF_036898095.1 Palaemon carinicauda | reverse complement strand
AATGTAATTGTAATTATATTTTCTTATGGGAAAACTCTTAGTTTTTTAAAGTCCAGCTCAAACATTTTCCTTTCCACCTATGTAATCTCATCCAAAACTTACCAGAAAATAATATAGGATAAAAATAAGATAATAGATAATGTGTAATGAATAATTTCAAATCAATTTTTTTCACATAGTAAGATGAGAATTATTGGTTTTAAAGCTCAAGATAGAGACGACTACCGAAATCTAACCGAGGCCCTTTGCGTCAATAGGCGTAGGAAGAGATGATTATGTAGAATATTATTATTATTATTATTATTATTACTAACCAACTACAACCCTAGTTGGAAAAGCAAGATGCTATAAGCCCAAGGGCTCCAACAAGGAAAAATAGCCCAGTAAGGAAAGGAAATAAGGAAATAAATAAGTGATGAGAATAAATTAACAATATATCATTCTAAAAACAGTAAAAGCGTCAAAACAGATATGTCCTATATAAACTATTAACAACGTCAAAAACAGATATCTGACCTTCAAACTTTAAACCTTATGAATCCTCTACAACTTCAAATATGTTGTCTGAATCCGATCATGTTAAATATAATTGTGTTTATATTTTCTTATGGGAATATTCTTAGTTTTTTAAAGTTATAAAAATCCAGCTCAAACATTTTCCTTCCCACCTATGTAATCTCATCCAAAACTTACCTGAAAATAATATATGATAAAAATAAGATAATAGATAATGTATAATGAAAAATTTCAAATCAATTTTTTTCACATAGTAATATGAGTGGAGAATTATTGATTCTAAAGCTCAAGATAGAGACGACTGGCGAAATCTAACCGAGGCCCTTTGCGTCAATAGGCGTAGGAAGAGATGATTATGTAGAATATTACTGGACAGTTTAATTAAACGTCAAACAAATGGAAAATATCTAGTAGATCAAACAGATCTTGTGAAGATAACGAAAATATTATTAATTCAAATGCTGTTCGTGTTCGCTTACGCATAACTAATTCAACGTCCATTTGCGTAGAATCAATACGCTAAGGGTATAATGTTCAGGCCGGGAGCACACTAGCGACTCTGTGGCGCCACAAAGCCACAGCATCGTGTGGCGGGGATGTGGTCTCCCATAGGTTTCCATTGTTTTCAAAGCCACGCCAAGCCTGTGGCGGGGATGAGCGACAGAGAGCCACAGTCGCTAGTTTGCGCGGCAAAACTTGAAAACAATGGAAACCTATGGGTGACCACATCCCCGCCACACGGTGCTGTGGCTTTGTGGCGCCACAGAGTCGCTAGTGTGCTCCCGGCCATAGGTGCGTAAGCACACATAAATAGGCAAATACTGTGTATATATACAGTTATAAGAGTGTGATTATACATCTTTTTTTTTTAAATCTATACAAAAATTTATAGCACACTACCACTTACATTCACAGAGAATGTTTTTATGTCGAACATGCTGACATAACTCTCTTCATAGTTTATATATAACAGATGTATTTTAATGTTGTTACTGATCTTAAGATATTTTATATTTTTTTATTCGTTACTAAAATGTATGTTTGTATATATATGTGTATATATGTATGCATCTATATATATATATATATATATATATATATATATATATATATATATATATATATATATATATATATATACATATATATATATACAAATAATTTATATATATATATACAAATAATTTATATATATATACAAATAATTTATATATATATATATATATATATATATATATATATATATATATATATATATATATATTCTTTCATTGCTTTACCAACTTAGGTAGTAATATTAATGATAATAAGCACACATACATATGTGATTGTGCATATAGATATATATATCTATATATACAAATATGTATATGTGTGTATATATATATATATATATATATATATATATATATTTATACATACATATACATATATACACATACAGTATGAGAAAGAAGGGGATTAGCTAGATGACGTAATATATTTCATAAGATACATATATGTAGGTCAAGGAAAACAAACTTTGTCATTCTTTGAATCCAACTTTGTTCCTTGTGAGTTCCCTCTCTATGGAAAAGTACAATTTCCTTTTATCGCTAAGATCTCGTTTATCGCGAGAATCTCGTTTATCGCGAGGACCTCATTCCTTCTGTCTTTGTTAGTTTCAATGACGACCCCCCCTATTATTTTCACTGGTCGCTGACCGTGAAAGTCGTTTTCTTTGTGGATGATAACATGCTCTTATCTTTTTATTTTTATTGTTTTGAAAAATTGTTTTTTTTTTCTTAAGACAATATTTTTCCTTTTGGTGGTACTCAGATGAAAGTAGTGATATATTTTGAGCATCTTTTTATTTTTATTGTTTTGAAATATATTTTTTTTTCTTAAGACAATATTTTTCCTTTTGGTGGTACTCAGATGAAAGTCGTGATATATCATTGAGCATCTTTTTATTTTTATTGTTTTGAAATTTTTTTTTTCTTAAGACAATATTTTTCCTTTTGGTGGTACTCAGATGAAAGTCGTGATATATCATTGAGCATCTTTTTATTTTTATTGTTTTGAATTTTTTTTTTTCTTAAGACAATATTTTTCCTTTTGAGCAGAGGGATATGATAGATGATAGTGTCTTAGAAATATAAAGGGATATGAAGTTGAATAACTGAGGGAAAGATGAACTATTGACTATTTTATTCTTTGGTGTAATTTATTTATGTGCACAGTACATATGGGAGATATTATTGGTAGAGAAAGCAGAATTACACTATGTTTTAGGAGAAATATATATTTTTTTGTTTGTTTTTCTCAAATATATGTGACCTATATGGTATTATTATTATTATAATTATTATTATTATTATTATTATTATTATTATTTTTGTTATTATTATTATTATAATTTTTATTATTATTATTATTATCATTATTATTGTTATTGTTATTATTATTATTATTATTACTAGCTAAGCTACAAACCTAAGTTGGAAAAGCAGGACGCAATAAGCCCAAGGGCTCCAACAGGGAAAATTACCCAGTGAGGAAAGGAAATAAGGAAACATAGGGAGATGCAAGGACATAATTAAGTGCAAAGACAGTCATTTTGTTTATTCTTCTTTGCCAAGTATTACAGGGTATTGCATCATAACTTATAATTTTTAGTAGAACCAATAGCAAGGTATGTTTGTAAAACACTTAGAACATCTAATGTTGATTAGTTTTAAGTTAAGCAGAGAAGGAACTTGTAACAAGCAATATTTTACATGTAACATAAATCATCACGAAGCAATTTTAAGGTTGCTTAACAATTGCTTTAGTTCATATTCCAAATTTTTAGCTGTTCATAGTTTGGACTTGCTTTTTGTGGTGGCCTGTTGGTAACGGCCTTGCCTGGAGATTGCCAGACTAGTCTTCGAGTGCCACTCAAACTCGTTAGTTCCTTTGGTCGCTATAGGTCTACCTGCAGAGTCATCAGCAGCCATTGCCTGGCCCTCCTTGGTCCTAGCTTGGGTGGATAGAGGGCTTGGACGCTGATCATATTTAAATATTGGTCTGTCTCTAGGGCATTGTCCTGCTTTCTAGGGCAATGTCACCGTCCCTTGCCTTTGCCATTCACGAGCGGCTTATGAACGGAATGGACAGAATAGGGAATTGCTTCAGTAACGTAATTTTTTTTTTTTTTTAAGGAAAAATCTGATTAAGATGAGAATAGTGTAATTCATAGGAATTGCTTCAGTAACTTTTTTTTTTTTTTCTTTTTTTTTTAAGGAAAAATCTGATTGAGACGAGAAAAGTGTAATTCATAGGAAAAATATTAGAAATTCTGGAAAAGAAACTGTGATTAAGACTTACGGCCTTTTAGAAAACAATATATTGTAGTGAAATTTAGGTCAATATTTACTAACTTATTATTAAAGTGAAATCTATATCCTTTATAATTCAAGGTTTCCAATCTATTTAATATCTCCTCTCTTCCTTCCCCTGCTTCTTTTACAATATCTACGGACCCATTCTGTTATTCTTCTTGTCTATCTATTATCTGTCATTCTCATTATATCTCCTACCCACGTTCATTTCTTTTTCTTACATGCAAGAATATCCTCTGGTTTAGTTTGCTCTCGTATCCATGTTGCTCTTTTTCTGCTTCTTGGTGTTATTTTCAAACTTGCAGATAGTGTTTTTATGTTGAACAGGCTGACGTAAATCTCTTTTTATAGTATATTTACGAAAGATCTATTTTAATGTTGTTACTGTTCTTAAAATATTTTAATTGTTCATTACTTCTCTTGTAATTTATTATTTTCCTCATTTCTTTTCATCAATGGGTTATTTTTCCCTGTTGGAGCCCTTAGGCTTATAACATCCTACTTTTCCGACTAGGGTTGTGCCTTAGCTATTATTATTTTTATTATTATTGTTATTATTATTATTACTGTTATTATTATTATTATTATTATTATTATTATTATTATTTTTATTATTATTATTACTGTTATTATTATTATTATTATTATTATTATTATTATTAATAATAGCTAAGCTACAACCATAGTTGAAAAGGCGAGATGCTATAAGCCCACGGGTCCAACAGGAATAAATAGCCCAGTGAGGAAAGGAAATAAGGAAATAGATAAATGATAAGAGAAATAATGAACAATTAAGATAAAATATCTTAAAAACAGTAACAACATTAAAGCTTCTAGAATACTGTGTAGCATTGGGCATAGTGATAATAATAATAATAATAATAATAATAATAATAATAATAATTATTATTATTATTATTATTTGTATGTTTTTATTATTTTTCAAAAAATCACCAATTTTCCCAAGGCGGGTGACGGATTGTGTTGTCAAAATCCCTTTCATCCATTAATTCATGGGTTTTGCTCTTAGGAAAAGAGAGAGAGAGAGAGAGGAGAGAGAGAGAGAGAGAGAGAGAGAGAGAGAGAGAGAGAGAGAGAGAGAGAGAGAGAGAGAGGAGTATGAATCAGGGCAGAAAACAAGAGAGAGAGAGAGAGAGAGAGAGAGAGAGAGAGAGAGAGAGAGAGAGAGAGAGAGAGAGAGAGAGAGGGGGGGGGGGGATTATGAAACAGGGCAGAAAACAAGAGAGAGAGAGAGAGAGAGAGAGAGAGAGAGAGAGAGAGAGAGAGAGAGGGATTATGAAACAGGGCAGAAAACAAGAGAGAGAGAGAGAGAGAGAGAGAGAGAGAGAGAGAGAGAGAGAGAGAGAGAGAGAGAGAGGAGAGAGAGAGAGAGAGAGAGAGGATTATGAATCAGGGCAGAAAACAAGAGAGAGAGAGAGAGAGAGAGAGAGAGAGAGGAGAGAGAGAGAGAGAGAGAGAGAGTATTAGGAATCAGGGCAGAAAACAATAAAAGAGTATCTGGCCACAATCTTTTAGAGAAAGGAAAAACAAACCAAAAATGTGTTTTTCCAGTTCTTATATCCGGAATGCTGATTGAAGACCGACTCGGCTACGGACGGAAAACTCATTGGGGGAAATAATAAAAACGAAAAAAATATATATATCTTTAAAAGGTTTTAGAATGTGGGAACCCAGCGCTTTTGAAATCGGAGAAAAATGGTAAAATGTAGAACATTGCATGAAGACAAACTTTAAAGATCTTAGACGTATCATTATCATCATCATCATCTTCATCATCATCTCCTCCCACGTATATTGACGCAAAGGGCCTCGGTTAGATTTTGCCTGTCGTCTCTATCAAGAGCTTTCATTTCATTACTTCTCCATTCATTATCTACTTCACGCTTCATAGTTCTCAGCCATGTCGGCCTAGGTCTTCCAACTATTCTAGTGCCTTTTGAAGCCTAGTTGAAAGTTTGGTGTTCTCTGTCTTGAGCTTTCATTTCATTACTTCTCCATTCATCTAATTCACGCTTCATAGTTCTCAGCCATGTCGGCCTAGGTCTTCCAACTATTCTAGTGCCTTTTGGAGCCTGGTTGAAAGTTTGGTGAACTAATCTCTCTTGGGGAGTGCGAAGAGCATGCCCAAACCATCTCCATCTACCCCTCACCATGATCTCATCCACATATGGCACTCGAGTAATCTCTCTTATGGTTTCATTTCTAATCCTGTTTCATAATCTCCGACTTTACACTTTCCTGTCAGCTAAAAGGTAAATTGAACAATGTAATCACCTCTTAAGGGAAAAAGTCACACAAAAAATTTATCATTGTACATACATACATATACCAAAGGCACTTCCCCCAATTTTGGGGGGTAGCCGACATCAACAATGAAACAAAACAAAAAAAGGGGACCTCTACTCTCTACGTTCCTTCAGCCTAACCAGGGACTCGGCCGAGTTCAGCTGGTACTGCTAGGGTGCCACAGCCCAACCTCCCACATTATCCACCACAAATGAAGCTTCATACTGCTGAATCCCCTACTGCTGCTACCTCCGCGGTCATCTAAGGCACCGGAGGAAGCAGCAGGGCCTACCGGAACTGCGTCACAATCGCTCGCCATTCATTCCTATTTCTAGCACGCTCTCTTGCCTCTCTCACATCTATCCTCATATTACCCAGAGCTTTCTTCACACCATCCATCCACCCAAACCTTGGCCCTCCTCTTGCACTGCTCCCATCAACTCTTGCATTCATCACCTTCTTTAGCAGACAGCCATTTTCCATTCTCTCAACATGGCCAAACCACCTCAACACATTCATATCCACTCTAGCCGCTAACTCATTTCTTACACCCGTTCTCACCCTCACTACTTCGTTCCTAACCCTATCTACTCGAGATACACCAGCCATACTCCTTAGACACTTCATCTCAAACACATTCAATTTCTGTCTCTCCATCACTTTCATTCTCCACAACTCATTGTAGGAAATGCATAAATCACCTCAAATCGTCCATGACCTTGACACATGAAATGCCATTTCTTATAGATAATAGTTCTTACGTAAAACTTTCTCCTGGAGCGACCTCAGAAGACCCTCTCTGGAGTCATTATTCTATTGTCATCTCCCATGGGAAGGTTACTGTTAAGTCGTAAGAATCGAGGGACCTAGGGACCTTCTCTGTCTGCATTGTTATGTTGCTGGCGATCGACTTTGTCTCTTTCTTCGGACTCTAGCGAAGGTCACACGTGAGGTTGGGTTCCTTCCCCGTATCCTACCTCCTTCTGTTGATATGACTTTTTTTTTTTTTTTTTTTTTTTTTTTACCTGACCATCATTAGTAATTTAGATTATGTAGACGGATATAGATTCGCTTAACTGGCTGATTACGTTTGTTTATTGCCTTGTTTCAATCTTACTGGGCTATTTTTCCCTGTTGGAGCCCTTGAGCTTATAGCATCCTGTTTTTCCAACTAGGGCTGTAGCTTAGCAATTAATAATAATAATAATAATAATAATAATAATAATAATGATAATAATAATAATCACATTATTATTATTATTATTATTATTATTATTATTACTTCTTAAGCAATAGCCCTAGTTGGGAAAAACGA
>NC_090726.1:47506458-47513958 GCF_036898095.1 Palaemon carinicauda | reverse complement strand
AAACAAACTACCAAAATATTTCCCATTTACTTAACATTGCTATTATTCTCAAAGTACTGCTGCGTACTTGTACTTTCATGTACAGTAAAATTAGTGCCCTATCTTTGCTCAGACTCCATCTATAACGTTTAAAACGCTTACAGAAGACTGAAATTACTGCCAGTTATCCGAAATGTTATATCTTCATCCTTGGGTCATACCAAACATTTCTACCAAGTTTGGTCAGAATCGGTCCTGTAGTTTTTGTGTGATGTTTCTCATGAAGAAATAATAATAATAATAATAATAATAATAATAATAATAATAATAACGCAGGCTGACAGTGGCTAAAAAGAATTCTTCAATTCAAAACCGTTCTCGGGGTTGGCGTTGGTCATTCATGTAACAAACGACAGAATGAAAACTATACTCAATTTATTTTAATGAGGCGCATTTGCACCGACTCACAGCGGTGCCCTATTAGCTCGGAAAAGTTTTCTGATCGCTGATTGGTTAGAATGATCTTGTCCAACCAATCACAGCGATCCGGAAACTTTTCCGAGCTAAAAGGGCACCCCTGCAAGTCGGTGCAAATATGCCTCACTAAAAAAATGACATAGTTATTAAATTCAATATGGAATGGAATATGGTCAGTCTATAGGCCATTTCTTTTAGCGAGGCATATTTGCACCGACTCGCAGCGGTGCCCTTTTAGCTCGGAAAAGTTTCCTGATCGCTGATTGGTTAGAATGATCTCGTCCAACCAATCACGGATCAGGAAACTTTTCCGAGCTAAAAGGGCACCGCTGCGAGTCTGTGCAATTATGCCTCCCTGAAAAAAACTGACTTATAGTTATTAAATTCAATATGGAATGGAAAATGTTCAATCTATAGTCCATTTCTTTTAGCGAGGCATATTTGCACCGACTCGCAGGGGTGCCCTTTTAGCTCAGAAAAGTTTTCTGATCACTGATTGGTTAGAATTATCTTGTCCAACCAATCACGGATCAGGAAACTTTTCCGAACCAAAAGGGCACCCCTGCGAGTCGGTGCAAATATGCAATTATGCCTCACTAAAAAAAAAATTTATTATAGTCATTAAATTCAATATGGAATGGGAAATGTTCAATCTACCTGTTTGCGCCAGGGTTGCCAGATTATTGCCACTGGATTATCGTACGTGAGCCTTAAAATTTTCGTTTTTTTTCCACCCCAAGTTATCGTACATATACAATAATTATCGTACGAATGGCAACCTTGATCAGGGTTGTCAGATTATTGCCAATGAATTATCGTACGTGAGCCTTCAGATTATCGTTTTTTCACCCCAAGTTATCGTACATGTACAATAATTAACGTACGAATGGCAACCCTGGTTTGCGCGTTCACTCTAAGGATAGACCTTGGCCTTGGTCACCAGATTTGGGAAAAATCTCATCAATTGATACACGAGACATCAAACGTTCGCCAGTGGTGATTAATTTGCTTGATCATTATTGTGAAACAATGGATTGAACATGAAAGGAAATCTAATAGAAATTGCTAAGGCAAATTAAAAATTTCGATTAAGCGGTAATTCATAGAATATATCTACTGCTACTATTACTATTACTTAAAGTAGCGGTAATGCCATTCTGTAGAATTTCAAAAACTTCAAACTTGCAGCAAATGTTTTTATGTTGAACATGATAACATAAGTCTTTTTATAGCTTGTTGAACATGATAACATAGTCTTTTTATAGCTTATATATGAAATATGTTTTGATGTTGCTACTGTTTTTAAAATATTTTATCAATTGTTCATTATTTCTCATATCGTTTATTTATATCCTTATGTCCTCTCCTGACTGGGCTATTTTTTCCCTGTTGGAGCCCTTGCGCTTATAGGTAGTAGGTTGGCCAGGGCACCAGCTGCCCGTTGAGATACTACCACTAGAGAGGTATTGGATCCTTTGACTGGCCAGACACTATTGCATTGGATCCCTCTCTCTGGTCACGGCTTATTTTTTCATTGCCTACACTTACACAGAATAGTTTGGCCTATTCTTTACATATTCTCGTCTTTCCTCATACACCTGACAACAATGAGATACTTAACACTTCTTCACCCAAGGGGTTAATTACTGTACTGCAATTTGTTCAGTGTACTTTCCTCTTGGTAAGGGTAGAAGAGACTCTTTAGCTGTGGTAAGCAGCTCTTCTAGGAGAAGGACACTCCAAAATTAAACCACTGTTCTCTAGTCTTGGGTAGTGCCATAGCCTCTGTACCATGGTCTTCCACTGTCTTGGATTGGAGTTCTCTTGCTTGAGGGTACACTCAGGCACACTATTCTATCTTATTTTTTTTTTCTTCCTCTTGATTTTTTGAAATGGTGTGTTGGGCAGGCTTAATAGAAGGGCCATGGATGCCTGGTGGTTTATCAAGAGGTTGTCTTTTCCTTTTTCTGATTATTTTTCTTCTCAAAACCATCCTTACTGTCCTCCCTTCAGTTGAAGTGGCTATCCTGGAGGGTATTTAGCCTTGCATGGTGTATCGGCTCCTCCATGTTGACCAGTTTTTCCGACTTTTTACTATAGTCTATGGGTATCATCAATCACTTTGTTTATAATTCTGTACGTATTGTTTTTGTTATAATTCTTGTTAATCTAGTTTTTAAGTATGATGTCTCTTTTTTATTTCTATTTATTCTTATGCTGTCTGGAGACATTGAGCGAAATCCAGGACCAGTACGTCCTAGATTTCGTCAATGTCGTCTTCTGTATTGCAATATTCGTGGTCTTCATGCAAATATCCAAGACCTTACAGTTGCGTCCAGACAGTATGATATTCTTTTGTGCTCAGAAACTTTGGTTTCTAATATGAGGCACTCATCTGAACTCCTTATAACTGGTTTTAAGAAGCCAATAATGTTGAAACGTGATGCCATCCCTAGGGCCAGGGGAATGGCGGTGTATATTAGGACCGAGTACCCTGCTTCTCATAAGTCCTGCTATCAATGTGGATGTCATGAGATTCAGGTAATAAAAGTTTGTGGCAGGCATAACAACTTTTATTTGTGTTCGATCTACCGGAATCCAGACATGGATGATTCTATCTTCGATTGTCTTCTTACCATTATGGCCAAGATACAAGAAGATGATAGAAAGGCTTCTTTTGTCTTTGTTGGTGATTTTAATGCTCACCATAGGGAGTGGTTAAGTTCTATTTCTCCTACCGATCGCCATGGCTTAAGAGCTTTAGACTTTGCCTCTGAATCAGGCTGTGAGCAAATCATAAATGAAGCTACTCACAGGTCTGGTAATTGCTTGGACCTCGTATACACTGACTCCCCTGGCGTTATAACTAGTAAGGTTGGTTCTCCAGTCGGGACATCTGATCATGCCTTGATTTCATTATTAGTGAAGACTGAGCAGCCTGTCCCTGATATATCATATTCTTGTAAAATTTATATGAAATCCCAAGCAGACTGGAATGGGATTTTACATGATCTTTTGTGCTTGAATTGGTCACAATTATATAATAGTGTAGATCCTGTTGTCCCTTTGAATGAGAATCTAGTCAACATAATTGATAGGCGTATCCCTTCTCGTGTGCTAAGGTACCGAGTGAAGGACAAACCGTGGTTCAATGATGATTGTAGACGTGCTTATTTGGAGAAACAGGAGGCCTATCATCTTTGGAAGGGTAACAGATCAGATTTGACCTGGAACAACTATACTCAGCTTCGAGCTTTTGCTCAGAGAGTTTATGCCTCGACTGAAAAGGAGTACAATTTAACCATAAAAGAAACACTTTCTGGTACAACTCAGGAACATAAATGGTGGTCTACCCTTAAATCTGCACTCTTTGGTGTAGATGCAACAGTTCCTCCTTTACTTAAACCAGATGGCTCAGTCACTCACTGTCCAAAGGAAAAGGCAACCCTTTTGGCCGATGTTTTTGACAGTAAACAGAGTAATGAAAAACTTGAACTTCCTCCTTCCTGTTTTCCTGAGGCTAAACTAACTAGTTTGGCTTTTCGATCTCGTGAGATTAAAGCTCTGTTGGTGGAGCTTGATGCTTATGGAGGTGTAGACCCAAATGGTATTTTTCCTTTGTTTTTTATAAAGACAGCAGATTTCTTAGCTCCAAAGTTATCTGTTATTTTGCGCAAGTTAGCAAGAAGAGGAGCTTTTAGCACTAGTTGGAGAATTGGTAATGTTACTCCTCTATGTAAAAGTGTTTGTGGTAGCTCAAGTCCCACTGATTACCGCCCAATTTCCATAACTCCCATATTATCTAAAGTTTTTGAACGTCTTATGGCAAAACGTCTTAATAGGTTTGCTGAAGGTAATCATCTCTTCCCTAGTTTGCAATTTGGTTTTCGTAAAGGCCTTGGAGCATGTGATGCCCTTCTTACAATCTCCAATGCTGTACAGAAATCCCTTGATTGTGGTCGGGAAGTTCGTATGATTGGCCTTGATTTTAGTGCTGCCTTTGACCGTGTTAATCATGAGGCCCTTGTTTTCAAACTGAAACAGTTGGGAGTGGGTGGGTCGTTTCTTAGCATTATTATTGATTTTTTAAGTAATAGATCTCAAAGAGTTGTTGTTGATGGGCACCATAGTGATTATAGGAATGTGATATCCGGTGTTCCTCAGGGTAGTGTTCTTGGCCCATTACTTTTCATACTATATACACATGACATGTGGTTTGGCCCAGAAAACAAGCTTGTTGCATATGCAGATGATGCTACTCTCTTTGCATCAATTCCATCCCCTGAATGTAGATCTAGGGTTGGTGAATCCCTTAATAGAGATTTAGCTAGAATTAGTGCATGGTGCAAATTATGGGGTATGAAGTTTAATCCTAACAAAACTCAAAGTATGATTGTAAGTAGGTCAAGGGCGGTGGCTCCTCAACATCTGGATCTCAGCATTGATAATGTTTCTTTAAATATGTATGACTCTTTCAAAATTTTAGGTGTGATTCTCGACAGTAAATTTACTTTTGAGAAACACATAAGGTCTGTGTCTTCTTCAATTGCACAAAAAATAGGCTTATTGAGAAAGTCTTTCAAGATTTTCGGTGATCAATCTATTCTGAAGAAGTGTTTTAATTCTTTCATTCTACCTTGTTTTGAGTATTGTTCTCCTGTCTGGTCTTCTGCTGCTGATTCTCATCTTAATTTGTTGGACAGAAACTTACGGTCTATTAAATTTCTTATTCCTGATCTTGATATTAATCTCTGGCACCGTCGTTCAATTAGTTCATTATGCATGTTGCATAAGATTTTTCATAACTCTGACCATCCTTTACATTCAGATCTCCCTGGACAATTCTATCCTGTTCGTAATACTAGGCAGGCAGTTAATTCTAATAGCCAGGCCTTCTCCATCACGAGGCTCAATACTACGCAGTACTCTAGAAGTTTTATTCCAGCTGTTACCAAGTTGTGGAATGATCTTCCTAATCGGGTGGTTGAATCAGTAGAACTTCAAAAGTTCAAAGTTGGAGCAAATGTTTTTTGATGACCAGGCGGACATGAGTCTTTTTGTAGTTTATTTATGACATATTTGTTTTTGATGTTGTTAATAGTTTATATATGATATGTCTGTTTTGACGTTGTTACTTATTTTAGAATGATTTATTGTTAATTTGTTCTCTTCATTTATTTATTTCCTTATTTCCTTTCCTCACTGGGCTATTTTTCCCTGTTGGAGCCCCTGGGCTTATAGCATCTTGCTTTTCCAACTAGGGTTGTAGCTTGGATAGTAATAATAATAATAATAATAGCATCTTGCTTTTCCAACTAGGGTTGTAGCTTAGCTGATAATAATAATAATAATAATAATAATAATAATAATAATAATAATAATATTCGATAGTGTGGATTCGACAATAAAAGAGCAATGTCTGGTGTGAAATGATGAATGCCTTGGAATGAACAGGATAAAATGACTGTGAAGTTCCTGTAGGGAGTAGGGTTCCCCTGCTGTATAGGACCAGAAAAGCAGCCCTTAAAATAGAGTAAGTAAAGTAATCAATATTTGTTCATCATCATCATCATCTCCTCCTACGCCTACTGACGCAAAGGGCCTCCGTTATATTTCGCCAGTGGTCTCTATCTTGAGGTTGGAGATCAATTCTTCTCCATTAATCATCATCTACTTCACGCTTCATAGTCCTCAGCCATGTAGACCTGGGTCTTCCAACTAGTGCCTTGTGGAGCCCAGTTGAAAGCAACAACATTTATTACATGAAAGTATTTTTAATGAAGGGAATGAGATAAACAGTGATGTTGATAAATATTAATAAATGTTCGTCTCCCCAGTTATCCCCTTTGTGTGATCTTCGTTTCTTTTTCGCCGTGAAAGTGATTACTCCACAATTTTATCTTTTGAAAGCAGACAGTGAGATTACCGAAAGGATTTATTACGGTTAAGCCTCTTACGATTAGTTCACGATTCAGTCGAGAGTGAAAAATTAGGGTAATCATTTTCTTTTTGTCCCAATAAGGAATTAGATTCAAGTTTCTTCTTTTACACTGTTAATCGAAGCTCTGAATCTTATTCGGTATTAAAAAAAGTGGAAGTTCTCAGCAAATTTTTCTTATTTGATTAAATCGTACCTATAGTCTATTTCTTTTAGCGAGGCATATTTGCACCGACTCGCAGCGGTGTCCTTTTAGCTCGGAAAAGTTTCCTGATCACTGATTAGTTAGACGGCAGATTTGCACCGACTCGCAGCCGTGCCCTTTTAGCTCGGAAATGTTTCCTGATCGCTGATTGGTTGGACAAGATCATTCTAACCAATCAGCGATCAGGAAACGTTTCCGAGCTAAAAGGGCACCGCTGTGAGTCGGTGCAAATCTGCCTCGCTAAAAGAAATGGACTATAGTATTCCATGGTTGTCAATGGTGTGTGTGTGTATATATATATATATATATATATATATATATATATATATATATATATATATAATTTTGTTAGCAGGCATATTTTTCTCTTTCTCTTATTCTTAACTACCTTATCCATCCTCCTATACTCTTGTAAATTCTCTTTTTATAGTGATTCTTCACCAAAATAACGTCCTTTTTTACTCCACTAATTCTTTTATTTCCTCATCCCACCTTTTGGGATTCATTCTTGTTCCCTCTTATACCCATTAGTGTTGTCCCCATGACTCCATAATGGAATACTTAAACACCCATCCAACTCCTTTTACTGGTTTCTTTAACCCTAACCCACTGCTCCTCCATATTTTACTCCTTAAAGGGATACCATAGGGCCCCTCCTTCTTCAAAGAAAGAAAAAGGCCTATGGTAAAAGACACGGTGGAATACTGCTACCAAGGTCTATAGGCCTTGACTGCTTCATTCATACTTATCTGCGGAATTACAGTTAACACAGGGGTGCCTGATATGAAATATCAATAAAATCAACATTATTATTATTATTATTATTATTATTATTATTATTATTATTACTATTGGCCAAGCTACAACCCTAGTTGGAAAAGCAAGATGCTATAAGCCCAAG
>NC_090726.1:47483958-47501458 GCF_036898095.1 Palaemon carinicauda | reverse complement strand
AACAAGGATTTCAGAAAGGTAAAATAGCATTAACAAATCTGCTACAGTTTGGGAAGACCCGATATCACAGGATAGACAGTATTATAAAAACAAAAACACACAATATACATTCATCAGTAAAATTCTTCAAAATTCCTCCAACAAGGATTTCAGAAAGATAAAATAGCATTAACAACTCTTATCCATACAATGTATTTTAGATTCATGTGACATATAAAATAGTGAGTAATGGATTTAATACAAGTAAAAAATTATAGAAAGTTTATTCAATCGAAAATGTAGTGTTAGTCTTATATATCAACTAATTTTATTAATATATAAAATCAGGAATTCGTATCCCAAGCAAAACCAATAACATATCCTCTCCATCATAAGACTCAATACTTCACAGGATTCTAGAAGTTTTAATCAATCTATGACAAAGTTGTGGAATAATTTTCCTAATCAGGTAGTTGAATCGGGGGAACTTTAAAAAGTTCAAATTTGGAGCGAATGTCTTTTATGTTGAAGAGGCTGACATAAGTATTTTTATAGTTTATAAATAGAAGATCTATTTTGATGTTGTTACTGTTCTAAAAATATTATATATTAAATGTTTATTATTTCTCTTGTGGTTTATTTATTTATTTCCTTTCCTCACTGGGTCAATTTTCGAAAGAGACTGTCTTGGAGCCCTTGAGCTTATAGCATTGTGCTTTTCCAACTGTTTATATAGCTAAGCTATAGTCATTTTTTTTAATGAGGCGCATTTGCACCGACTCGCAGCGGTTTTCTTTTAGCTCGGGAACGTTTATGATTGCTGATTGGTTGGACAAGTTAATTCTACCCAATTAGCGAGCAGCAAACTTTTTCCGAGCTAAAAGGGCACCGCTGCGAGTCAGTGCAAATGCGCCTCATTAAAAAGAATTGAGTATAGTAATGATAATTTCCGAATTGAATGACAGGATGAAGGAGTTTATTGACTGGACATTTTTTTTTTGTATTATTCAAGATTTCTCATTGCTCCTCTGAATATTGGCACTGTGACGAGCCGAGAGAAGGTTGTGACTCAAAGGCAGGTTGAAAGCAACTGAGTAAATTTATTATAGAACACGCTCCTTTATATACAAAAGCTCAAAGCAACAAGAAATTTCATGTTTGAAAAACAGACACTGTTGCAGAGGAGAAAAGCAGACATGTTTATTCTGGTTCATTTTAGTGCGAGGGAAGAGCGAAGATACAAGCATAATATATACACCAAATGAACTATGTACGATCGTGTGACACACAGTTGGTACAGCACCATGATATGAACTGGAATCTGTCACTCATAGGAATCATCCTTAAGTATCCCCTAAGGGATTTGGAATTCACATCTCATCAGTAACTCATTCCTTCGACCCATCAGCGTTAATGAAGATTGGGTGGGATTACACTTCTGTCGAAATGAAGCCGTGTGGGGGGCGGGGGGGGGGGGGGTCGTCGTTATTCTCCTGTGGTAACCTTATTTTTGATCAGACGGTCTGGCTTCTGAAAGATTTTTTATACTTTTATGACAAATATATATATATATATATATATATATATATATATACTGTATATATATGTATATATATATATATTATGTATCCATATATACATACGGATGTAATTCTTAATTTATTACCCGTCAGTTCGGGGAAGCAGTTTGCTCTTAGATATAGCTCATTTTGTCATATAATGTGTTTTGGGGGTTAACCTTTTACCGTATATATATATATATATATATATATATATGTATAAATATATGTATAAATATTATATATCTATATATATTTGTATATATATATATCTAAATTAATAGAAATGAAGAATATATAATGAAAATATTGTTAAAATTCCTATTGTTTTCTTTCAGGTAAGGATGCTGAGTACTGCCATCAGGTGAGCATTGTTTTCGATGTGAAACAACGAATGATTTCCTTCATCCAATGTTTAAAGAGTAAGCAAAATTTTCTTTGCGGAAGAATAAATCAATAATGCTGAAGTAGGTTTTCTAGTTTCAGGAGGGGTTGAGAAATTATTTGCCAAACAAAATATTGCGTGAATTGATAACATTTCCTTTAGAAATACCCTTTAGAAAAAGAGGAATTTCCGTTTTTTTTTCTTTGTTTTACCCTTAGAAAAAGAGTAATTTTTTTCTTTTTTTCCTTTTTTTTACCCTTAGTAAAAGATGAATTTACGTTTTTTTTTCTTTTTTTACCCTTAGAAAAAGAGGAATTTTTGTTTTTTCTTTTTTTACCCTTAGAAAAAGAGGAATTTTCTTTTTTTTTCTTTTCTTTTTTTTTTACCCTTAGAAAAAGGAATTCTCGATTTCTTGATAAAGGATTTTTTTTTTTTTTTTTTTTTTTTTTTTTTTTTTTTTTTTTTTTTTTTTTTTTTTTACCCTTAGGAAGATGAATTTTCGTGTTTTTTTTTTTATAGAAAAAGGAATTTTCGGGTTTTTTTCCCTTAGAAGAAGAGGAATTTTTTTTTTTATAGGAAAAGAGGATTTTCTTTTTTTTTACCCCTTAGAAAAAGGTTTTTATTTTATTTTTTTTTTTTTTTTTTTTTTTTTTTTTTGTAGGTTGGGTAGCATATTGTATTTATTTAAATACTTTATTGCAATTACTTATATTATTGTAATTAATTAAATACCTTATTGTAATTAATTCCATCGTGATTGGTAGGTCTTTGGTATTTAATTTTCACACCAGCCATCTTTATTTGCCAAAGAAATTATTGCGCAAACTGATAAATTTCGTTTAAGAACAGCTTTAGAAAAAGATGAATTTTTGAAATATTTTTGTTCCTTTTTTTTTCTTTTTAGTTTGGGTAGCATGTTTTATTTAGTAAAATACTTTATTGCAATTAGTTAAATGCCTTATTGTAATTAGTTAAATACCTTATTGCAATTAGTTAGATACTTTATTGCAATTAGTTAAATACCTTATTGCAATTAGTTATTTACCTTATTGCAATTAGTTAAATACTTTATTGGAATTAGGTAAATACCTTATTGCAATTAGTTATTTACCTTATTGCAATTAGTTAAATACCTTATTGCAATTAGTTAAATAATTTATTGCAATTAGTTAAATACCTTATTGTAATTAGTTAAATACCTTATTGCAATAAGTTAAATACCTTATTGCAATTAGTTAAATACCTTATTGTAATTCGTTAAATACCTTATTGTAATTAGTTAAATACTTTATTGCAATTATTTAAATACTTTATTGCAATTAGTTAAATACTTTATTGCAATTATTTAAATACTTTATTGCAATTAGTTAAATACCTTATTGCAATTAGTTAAATACCTTATTGCAATTAGTTAAATACCTTATTGTAATTAGCTCCGTCTTGTTTGAGATTTTTCTTGATAGTTAATTTTCACACCGACAATCTTTATTTTTTCACTGTGCAACACAATTAATCATTTGATTAATTCTTTTTATATTGCTAAAAAACTGTTGATTTTGTACCTTTTAACTGCAAAATTAAAGGTATTCTTATAAAATCAATATTAAAATATCTTTTCTTGAGCGGGGATACCTAAACGTGTTGAAAAGTTTTGTGTATTGCCATGATCAGCAAAGCTGTATTAGTCTGGGCACACATACAAGGTTGGTTTGCTGTGAGCTATCAAACTAAAGTCTCCCACCATCACCAATCCGCAGTGGCCAGCGTGGTGATGTAATTGTCAAACCCCAGACATGATTAAAGACATGTCTGAGGCCTTTGTCCTGCAGTGGACTAGAAACGGCTGCATTTGTTGTTGTAGAAGATGACGCTTATTAAAGTTGAAAAGACTGGTCTTAACTCTGACGTTCAGTGTTTAAAGAAACCGTAATTTTAATCGGAAATTCTCCGTAAAAAATATGCTGTTCTCAGTCGTATTTCAGTAAAATATAGGCGACCGTAATTTTTACCCTACTTTGTTATTATCTTTTACGGGTTGTTGACCGTAATATCACTCCTTTACGTCAATATATCCGTTTTTAAAACGGTTAATGCCTGGCAACATTCCATGATTTTTACCGTATTTTTACTACAAATTTTAAACAGTGTACAGAGAGAGAGAGAGAGAGAGAGAGAGAGAGAGAGAGAGACATCACTCCATTACGTCAATATATCCGTTTTTAAAATGGTTAATGCCTGGCAACATTCCATGATTTTTACCGTATTTTTACTACAAATTTTAAACAGTGTACAGAGAGAGAGAGAGAGAGAGAGAGAGAGAGAGAGAGAGAGAGAGACATCACTCCATTACGTCAATATATCCGTTTTTAAAATGGTTAATGCCTGGCAACATTCCATGATTTTTACCGTACTTTTATTACAAATTCTAAACAGTGTACAGACAGAGAGAGAGAGAGAGAGAGAGAGAGAGAGAGAGAGAGAGATCACTCCATTACGTCAATATATCCGTTTTTAAAATGGTTAATGCCTGGCAACATTCCATGATTTTTACCGTACTTTTATTACAAATTCTAAACAGTGTACAGACAGAGAGAGAGAGAGAGAGAGAGAGAGAGAGAGAGAGAGAGAGAGATCACTCCATTACGTCAATATATCCGTTTTTAAAACGGTTAATGCCTGTCAACATTCCATGATTTTTACCGTATTTTTACTACAAATTTTAAACAGTGTACAGACAGACAGAGAGAGAGAGAGAGAGAGAGAGAGAGAGAGAGAGAGAGAGATCACTCCATTACGTCAATATATCCGTTTTTAAAACGGTTAATGCCTGTCAACATTCCATGATTTTTACCGTATTTTTACTACAAATTTTAAACAGTGTACAGACAGACAGAGAGAGAGAGAGAGAGAGAGAGAGAGAGAGAGAGAGAGAGAGATCACTCCATTACGTCAATATATCCGTTTTTAAAACGGTTAATGCCTGGCAACATTCCATGATTTTTACCGTATTTTTATTACAAATTCTAAACAGTATACAGAGAGAGAGAGAGAGAGAGAGAGAGAGAGAGAGAGAGACGGAGAATAATGGCTTAAATCGCACGCAAGAATAATCGTTTAAAGAGAGAGTGTCCCCTGGCGGTGAATTGGTGCGCCAATAGTTAGTTCCTTGACATGAAGTGCCTTGCAATATGCTTCCCATGTTTGCAATGGGCCTGTGTTCCCACATCATTGTTATCTCTCGCCGATATCTCGGCCAGGGTTGCCAGGATTTGTAAATGAGAAAAGGTCAACTTCTAATTAACCGCAGCTTTAAAAGGTCAACCTATTAGTAGAAAAAGGCCAAATACATCGTATTTAAGGTCTGCTTTTCATTCATGATATTACTAAAGGCCAATCAATTAAAAAAAAAGGTCAAATTTTAGTTATTTTGGCCTGAAAAAAAAGGCCAACCTGGCAACCCTGAATTCTCGGCAGGTAGACTTGTGTGGGATGGGGGAAAGATACGCTCGCTGGCTGGTGGCGTTTCTAGAAACTTGTGTTTTGCTCGTGAGCGATATGAAATGGATAGATTGTCTTTTTTTTTTTTTTTTTTTTTTTTTTTTTTTTTTTTTTTTTTTAAATTCGTGAAATGTCACGCATATGCCCGCATGATATTGTCAGAGGTGCGTCTGGCGTATCAAAGTTCGTCTTTCGGTCTCATTGCTAGATTGCATTTAATATTTTTTTTTTACCTTCTTTGTTATAATTCTGTTTGTATTATACTTTATATTTGGTTTATTTATTCGTCTTGTATTTTTTTTTCATATAGGTGGGTGATAAATTGTTTCATTCGTAGGCAATTTAGATTTCATAACTCAGGATAAAGGGCAAGTGTCTGGTATATATATATATATATATATATATAGATATATATATATATATATATACATATATATATATATATATATATATCTATATATATATATATCTATATATATATATATATATATATATCTTTCCTGTTGCACCGAACGGCATTGCTAAACGTACGATTATTCGGTCTCTCCCCGTCCCTCGGGTAGGGGGTAACATGCGGTAGTCATACCCCGGTGACGGGAAGAGTACCTCGAGATGTACACTTCAAAACCACAACCTTCAAACTGCCGCGTTGTAATTAGGAAAGGGGGGGAGGGGGTGGGAAGGGTTGAATATGTATATGTGTATATATACCTAAATGTTTATGTCATTATTGACGGGTCGCGTACACCAGTATATCATAAATTCCAACTTTTAAGTGTTGAATGAACAAACTCTTTTGAGATTCACAGAAAATTAATTTTCCAGGCACCGACGTCAGGTGCATGAAAGACATATTTATGTTATGAAGGGATGAATTCCCTCGTTTCCCTCGTCTGGGTTTAATCACCCTTGAGTCTTAAATTGGTGTTGAAATAAGGGGTAATATTACACCACTTCACGCTTCATGGTTCACAGAATAACGAATGTACCTTTTTACTTATGTTGTTGAATCTTTGCAAACGTGATTGGCGTTGGTAAACAGTGTGGAGCACAGTGGAGGGTCCTGGGGAAGGCCTACATCCAACAAAAGGACTTTTGAAGGCTGAAATGATGATGAGGAATGATGAAACAGTACTGGGAATTATTCATTTATTCATTTACTCTATGGTTGAATTTTCATTATGAAAATTTAGTTAATAAAGGCCTTGTGATTAACAGATCTAATGAGTCTTTTGATATTATAGATTAGAATATTTTTCTATTGCTCCTTTCGCTTTATTTTTGAGTATCAGGATTTGGAAACAGTGATGGACTGTTTGTTTTCTGATCGGGATTACATTCTATATTTTTTAATTTCAGAAAATCCCCTTTTATGAATGCTTAAAGGTAACTATTGAACTACAATGAGACCCCCCCCCACCGAAAGCCCCCTATTCCTATGTATAGCGCAGAGGAATGTAAAGTCGTATGCCAAATAATGTGTCAAGGTCTGCGCAATATTTGAATTTCTGGGTCAAGGTCTGCGCAATGTTTGAATATCTGGGTCAAGGTCTGCGCAAGGTTCGAATTTCTGGGTCAAGGTCTGCGCAATGTTCGAATTTCTGGGTCAAGGTCTGCGCACTGTTCGAATTTCTGGGTCAAGGTCTGCACACTTCGAATTTCTGGGTCAAGGTCTGCGCAATGTTCGAATTTCTGGGTCAAGGTCTGCGCACTGTTCGAATTTATGGGTCAAGGTCTGCGCACTGTTCGAATTTCTGGGTCAAGGTCTGCACACTTCGAATTTCTGGGTCAAGGTCTGCGCAATGTTCGAATTTCTGGGTCAAGGTCTGCGCAATGTTCGGATTTCTGGGTCAAGGGCTGCGCAATGTTTGAATTTCTGGGTCAAGGTCTGTGCAATGTTCGAATTTCTGGGTCAAGGTCTGCGCAATATTCGAATTTCTGGGTCAAGGTCTGCGCAATGTTCGAATTTCTGGGTCAAGGTCTGCGCAATGTTCGAATTTCTGGGTCAAGGTCTGCGCAGTGTTTGAATTTCTGGGTCAAGGTCTGCGCAATGTTCGAAATTCTGGATCTACAGCATGCGAGTCGCTGACAAGACACTGAACTGCAGTGGAAATTTTGTTTTATGATTTATTTTATTCTAATTTCATTATTGTTTAAATGTATAAATTTTGCAAGTTTTTATATTTGCATGTAAAATTGGAAATATCATCTGATGCCCAATTATTTTCCTCACCTCTTGGAGATATACCTTGATTATCATATCAAATGATAACAGAACACATATTAATCATTCCAACACCTTTCTTATTACTTCAGTATCTCAACTTTACTCATCTAATTTTTGCAAGGCTGTAAAGTCTATCTCCTTCCTTCCTGATCACCAGACTGAGTTCCTTTAGGCGAAATCCTCTTGGATCCTTCATTAACTTACTGCAGTTTGGTCATCCTCTCTTTGGGACTTCTGAGAAAAGGCTTTTTCCTTTAACTATCGTAAAGGGTTGTGGTGGCCGATGTGGTAACGTCCCTGACTGCTGAACGCCAGACTTGGGTTCGAGTCCCGCTCAAACTCTATAGTTTCTTTTGGTCGCTGCAACCTCACCATCCTTGTGTGCTAAGGATGGGGTGTTTGGCGGAGGAGGTCTATCTGCTGAGACTCCAGCAGCCATTGCCTGGCCCTCCTTGGTCCTAGTTTGGATGGAGTGGGGCCTTTGGCGCTGATCATATGCTCAGTCTCAAGGCCATTGTCCTGCTTGATAGGACAATGTTGCCATTCATGAGCCTTTAAACCTTTCAAGGCTTTCGATAGACTTTATACGGAGGTTCTGAAAGGCAAGGTTCTTTCTCTCAAAAAAACATTTCTGATTTTTCAACTGCTTCTTATCTTTAGTTTCAGTTCTTATTTTTTTTTCCTCCGTTTTCATAATGATCTTCTTTAAACCTCTTTAACTTCCTCTTACTTACGCTTTAGTCGCTTCCTCTTCCTTCCGTTTTCATAATGATCTTCTTTAACCTCTTCAACTTCCTCTAACTTACGCTTTAGTCGCTTCCTCTTCCTTCTTGCTTTTTCTTAGTATTTAATTATTTAATCATTGAACTAAATAAACATCCCATTATTATTATATTGTAATATAGGGTTTTTGATTAAGAAAGGGAGTATCACATGTAAGATGGATAAGAAAAGAACAAGAAGAAAACATTGTAGTTTGAAAAAACTCAAAACGAAGAACACAACAATAAAAACAACATAAACAATATCTTAGTTGGATGAAATTCAGATCAGGATAAAAATTTTTATTGCTATAAAGTTTATTCCATCTTCCTAAAATAATATAAATTGATCTGCACGAAACTGTTCAACCAATGCTTGAAATATACAAAATTTATTACAATATTACAGACATGAGTCTTTGTATAGTTTATATATGACACTTATGCGTTTTTGACGTTGTTAATAGTTTATATATGACATATCTGTTTTGACGTCGTTGCCTTTTTTTAGAATGATTTATTGTTAATTTGTTCTCCATTTATTTATTTCCTTATTTCCTTTCCTCACTGGGCTATTTTTCCCTATTGGGGCCCCTGGACTTATAGCATCTTGCTTTTCCAACTAGGGTTGTAGCTTGGATAGTAATAATAATAATAGTGATAAAAATATTTTCCTGAAAAACTCAAATCTTTCTCGATAAGGTTGCCACTTTGGTGAGGACTCCCTTGACAACCAGGTGCCGACCCAGACGTTTATTATTGATGTATCTGAGACGATGTCAAGTCACAAACATACGTGCTACCGGGGTCTAGGCGATGTCAGGCAGGGCAGCCGGTCGGGACTATACGGTCCACCCCAAAAACCAGAGCAAAGTCCTTCAAAAGAAGGACTTTGGGGATGGGGGGGGGGGGAAACACGCCAATAGAAGAAGAAGAAGAAGATCTTGAGATGATGTCAAGATATGTAGAGTCCAGAAAAATATTCACGTATTTCTTTAATATCTTTTACTATATTCATTCCATGTAATGGAGTGATCTATCGCAGTGGTTCTTAAACTTTTTTGCCTTGCGCCCCCCTGCTGCATTAAGCATAGATCCCATGGGCCCCCCCCCCTCCCCACCCTTGAAATTTCTGCCAAAGTAGAAAGTAGTATTTCAATAAAATAAACATTGTTCATAGAAAATGGGTAAAATGAATATATTATGATGAAACAAAATTTTATCATAATCTTTTTTCAAACTGTTTTAGCATTATACAGATTACAGTTATTACATTGATAGAAAATACTGGAAAAAATACAAATTACTGCAAAAATAAACAATTTTTACTCTTAATACAATCATTCATGGATCATGACCACATCAAAAAATATTACACATCCTCCTTAGTAATTGATTCATCCATATTTATGTAGTATTGTAAAACAAAAGCCATCATAATTACTACGTTTTTATTTTCATTGCTACTATTTCAACTACTGTACTTGCGACCCCCTTGAAAGCTCCTGGCGCCCCCCAGTTTAAGAATCACTGGTCTATCGGGTAGTTGAATCAGTAGAACTTCAAAAGTTCAAAATTACAACAAATGTTTTTTATGTTGAATAGGCTTACGTAAGTCTTTTTATAGTTGGTATATGAAATATCTGTTTTCATGTTGTTACTGTATTTAGAATATTTTATTTTAATTGTTCATTATTTCTCTTATCGTTTATTTATTTCCTTATTTCCTTTCCCTCTCGGCTGTTTTTTCCCTGTTGGAGCCCTTGGGCTTTACAGTATCCTGCATTTCCAACTAGGGTTGTAGCTTAGCTAATGATAATTCCTTTCCCGCTCGGCTATTTTTCCCTGCTGGAGCCCTTGGGCTTTACAGTATCCTGCATTTCCGACTAGGGTTGTAGCTTAGCTAATGACAATAATGATAATGATAGCGATAATAATAAAAATAATGATAATGATAATAGTATTAGGAATTTTAATAACCACAAATAATGCTTAGATGTGAAACGAGTGTAATGCAATGCTCTTATAAGAAAGGAAGAGAGAGGAAGAGAGACTGAAACGAAAAGAAAGGAAGAGAGACTGAAACGAAAAGAAAGGAAGAGAGACTGAAACGAAAAGAAAGGAAGAGAGAGACTGAAGCGAAGAGAGGTTTACAAATGGAGGCGAAAAGTGAGGAAAGAGAGAGAAGGAGAAATTTCTGCACATAAATTTTCGCAAACGAAGGTCCTAATCAACTTCATGCGAAATTCATGGCCCCCTTCCTCACTTATGCAAATTTCTGAATTTCCTGTTCATCTGTCATCTAAGTTTCGCAGAGTTATGGCGTTTGAATTGGTCCCTTACGTCAGTGGATTGATTTTCTCTCTCTCTCTCTCTCTCTCTCTCTCTCTCTCTCTCTCTTTGCATTCCCCTCTTGCGTCTGTCTCTGTTTAGTGACGCTCCTCTTTTTGCTTGATACTCCTCTTCCGCTAACGCCGTCTGCTCTCTCTCTCTCTCTCTCTCTCTCTCTCTCTCTCTCCAGCAAATCTCACATTGACTTCTCTTGACCTTATATGGCTAAGAAATTTCTGTTAAAGTTCCCTCTCTCTCTCTCTCTCTCTCTCTCTCTCTCTCTCTCTCTCCAGCAAATCTCACATAGACTTTTCTTGACCTTAAATGGCTAAGAAATTTCTGTTAAAGTTTTCTCTCTCTCTCTCTCTCTCTCTCTCTCTCTCTCTCTCTCTCTCTCTCTCTCCAGCAAATCTCACATTGACTTCTCTTGACCTTATATGGCTAAGAAATTTCTGTTAAAGTCTCTCTCTCTCTCTCTCTCTCTCTCTCTCTCTCATTTTCTTGACCTTATATGGCTAGGACATTTCTTTTAAGGTCTCTCTCTCTCTCTCTCTCTCTCTCTCTCTCTCTCTCTCTCTCTCATATCAGAACTTTTGGAAACTGGTTGGGCAATACATTGACAACATTTCTCGGAAATTGAAAACTTTCTTAAACCCTACAGGGTAACTTATTCATCTCGACCTTTCGTGAAATATTGATTATACATTTTCAGTTGGATATTGGCTGCGAAAACGTTGCCTTTGAATTTCATGCATATGGAAAACTTGTTTGAACTGGGGTTCAATACCACGGTGAAAACGAAACAATACGGGACCCTAAGAATGAGTTTATAAATAGACTCGTTGCTTGGTTACCGGGACGCGTCATCTACTGCAGTTAAGGACAGGAGATTCTGCCCCGTGCATATGGTTTTAAGGCAGTTATTATTATTATTATTATTATTATTATTATTATTATTATTACTACTACTAGCTAGGCTACAACCCTAGTTGGAAGAGCAAGATGCTATAAGCCCAAGGGCTCCAATGGGGAAAAGGGGCCCAATGAGGAAAGGAAATTATTATTATTATTATTATTATTATTATTATTATTATTATTATTATTATTATTATTACTAGCTAGGCTACAACCCTAGTTGGAAGAGAAAGATGCTATAAGCCCAAGGGCTCCAACAGGGAAAAGGGTCCCAATGAGGAAATTATTATTATTATTATTATTATTATTATTATTATTATTATTAGCTAGGCTACAACCCTAGTTGGAAGAGCAAGAAGCTATAAGCCTAAGGGCTCCAACAGGAAAAAGTGGCCCAATGAGGAGAGGAAATGAGGAAATTATTATTATTATTATTATTATTATTATTATTATTATTATTATTATTACTAGCTAAGCTACAACCCTAGTTGGAAGAGCAAGAAGCTATAAGCCCAAGGGCTCCAAGAGGGAAATTAGCCCATATGGAAATATATTTCTGGAAGGATTATGGTGATTTTAACTGGTAAAATAGAAAGAATTGGAAAAATATATCCCTCAGAGCTTTTAGTAATCTTGTGCTATCTACATATGTGAATTATATTCCAAAATCAAACCATTATTCTCGAGTCTTGGGTAGTGACATATCCTCTGTACCATGGTCTTCCACTGTCTTGGGTTAGAGATCTCTTGCTTGAGGGTACACTCGAGCACACTATTCTTTCTTGTTTCTCTTACACTTGTTTTGTAAAAAAAATTTATTGTTTGTATAGGAGATATTTATTTTAATGTTACTCTTCTTAAAATACTCAATTTTCCTTTTTTCATTCCCTCACTGGGCTATTATCCCTGCTGGAGCATCTGGGCTTATAGCATCCTGCTTTTCCAAGTAGGGTTGTAGCTTAGCTAGTAATGATAATAATAGTAATAATAATAATAATAATAATAATAATAATAATAATAATAATAATAATAGAGCTATACTTGGTCATATATTAAGTGATAAAGCATCCAAAAATACTGAATTATTCAAAATACATATGCAGTATATATATATATATATATATATATTTATATATATATATATATATACAGTATATATGTATATGTATACTGTATATATATATATATATATATATATTTAGAGAGAGAGAGAGAGAGAGAGAGAGAGAGAGAGAGAGAGATAGGTAAATGAAGCTATGCGTCATTATGGAATAAAGAGATAAAGCTTCCCAAAAAATACTGAATTATTCAAAATATCAGTCCAATTGGTACCTCGATCCTGAAGTTCTGAAGGCTGAGGGACATCGTCAGTTAAGCCTCTATGAATAAATTCTCATTCAGCCCTCTTGAAGCTGAAGGGGGTCTTAAGCCAGAGATATAGAATGATGTAATTCAGTGATTAGCGATATGTTGAGAGCTTATGTCAATAGATCATTTGATCAAATATCCTCTTCTTCTTCTTCTTCGTCTGCATCTTTTCCCCACATCTGTTACTGTTTTTAGAATGATATATTGTTAATTTATTCTCATCATTTATTTATTTCCTTATTTCCTTTCCTCACTGGGCTATTTTTCCCTGTTGGAGCCCTTGGGCTTATAGCATCTTGCTTCTCCAACTAGGGTTGTGGCTTGGCTAGTAATAACAATAATAACAATGATAATAATAATAATAATAATAATATGTGGGGTCGATGTTTCTGGCCAGCTTTCTCCATCTACCTCTGTCCCACACTTCATCACAGGTTAATCCCTTTGATCGAAGGTCATCCTTGATACAGTACCCACCTTTGCTTTGGTCTCCCTCTCCTTCTCGTAATCCCTTTGATCGAAGGTCATCCTTGATACAGTCCATCTACCTTCGCTTTGGTCTCCTCGTTCCCTGTACCTCCATTTCCATCACTCTCCTCCCAATATACTTGTTCAAATATATTCGAAGGTCATCCTTGATACAGTCTATCTACCTTCGCTTAGGTCTCCCTCTCCTTCTCGTTCCCTGTACCTCCATTTCCATCACTCTCCTCCCAATATACTTGTTCAAATATATTCGAAGGCCATCCTCGATACAGTCTATCTACCTTCGCTTAGGTCTCCCTCTCCTTCTCGTTCCCTGTACCTCCATTTCCATCACTCTCCTCCCAATATACTTGTTCAAATATATTCGAAGGCCATCCTCGATACAGTCTATCTACCTTCGCTTAGGTCTCCCTCTCCTTCTCGTTCCCTGTACCTCCATTTCCATCACTCTCCTCCCAATATACTTGTTCAAATATATTCGAAGGTCATCCTTGATACAGTCTATCTACCTTCGCTTAGGTCTCCCTCTCCTTCTCGTTCCCTGTACCTCCATTTCCATCACTCTCCTCCCAATATACTTGTTCAAATATATTCGAAGGCCATCCTCGATACAGTCTATCTACCTTCGCTTTGGTCTCCTCGTTCCCTGTACCTCCATTTCCATCACTCTCCTCCCAATATTCTTGTTCAAATATATTCGAAGGTCATCCTTGATACAGTCCATCTACCTTCGCTTTGGTCTCCTTCTCGTTCCCTGTACCTCCATTTCCATCACTCTCCTCCCAATATACTCGTTCAAATATATGAGAGTTGCGTCATACTAAATAATCCGGGTTTGGAACCAGCTGTTGAATATCTAGCGAGCAAATAGATTGGCGAGCAATGTTAAGTGCCATAATTGTTCTACTGATCAGTGTTGATTGGTGCACCTGATGGTGGTTATTTTCTCAATTGCTCGTTTAATTGCTTAATTTTGACTAAGTTATTCGTATCTTTTTTTTTCTCTCATATCAGTTATGTTATATATTTTTTTTAAGATTAATTTTCACCATTATTATTATTTTTATTATTATTATTATTATTATTATTATTATTATTATTATTATTTATAATAATATTGAAGTATTATTATTATTATTATTATTATTATTATTGTTAATAATATTAAAGTATTATTATTATTATTATTGTTGCTATTATTGTTAATGATAAAGCATTATTATTATTATTATTATTATTATTATTATTATTATTATTATTATTGTTAATAATATTAAAATATTGTTATTATTATTATTATTATTATTATTATTATTATAGTTAATAATATTAAAGTATTGTTATTATTATTATTATTATTATTATTATTATTATTATTATTATAGTTAATAATATTAAAGTATTGTTATTATTATTATTATTATTATTATTATTATTATTATTATTATTAGTTAAGCTACAACCCTAGTTAAAAAACCAGGATGATATAAGTCCAAGGGCTCCAACAGGGAAAAAATAGTCCAGTTAGGAAAGGAAATGAATAAATTAGAAGAGAAATAATGAACAATTGATATAAAATACTTTAGGTACAATAACATTAAAATAGATCTTTCATATATAAACTATAAAAAGAGATTCGTGTAATCTTGTTCAACATAAAAATAATCGCTGCAAGTTTGAACGTCTCTGCCTGGTGTTTGCCAGTCGGGGGTTCGAGTCCCGCTCAGACTCGTTAGTGCCATTAGTGTCTGCAAACTTACCATCCTTGTGAGCTAAGGTTGGGGGGGGGTTTTGGGGGAGCCTATAGGTCTATCTGCTGAGTCATCAGCAACCACTGCCTGGCCCTCCCTGGTCCTAGCTTGGGTGGAGAGGAGGCTTGGGCGCTGATCATATAATATATGGTCAGTCTCTAGGGCATTGTCCTGATTGCTAGACCAATGTCATTGTCCCTTGCCTCTGCCATTCATGAGCGACCTTTAAACCTTTAGGAAGATCATTCCACAACTTGGTCAGAGCTGGAATAAAACTTCTAAGGTACAATGTAGTATTGAGCCTTATGATGGAGAAGGCATGACTATTAGAATTGATATGCTAAAAACAGTATATTGTTCATATTTGTTATGAACAAGGCATTGCAGATTAATCTATCTATATGTAATCTCTCCTCTGTAATTGAAGTTTGAGTTTTATGTCAGTTTAATAAGGTTAAATAGATTTTTTGACTGGAAACCTAGAAATTAGTCAACAAGATTTCAAATATAGATTTTTGTTTAAAAAAAAAATGAGAGAAAACCTTTTTTTGGCAGGAAACCTAGGAATTATTGGTCAACAGAATTTTCAATGTCGATTTTATTAAAAAAAAAATCGATTTTTTAATCGGAAACCTAGGAAATAGTCAAAATTTCGAATGTCGATTTTTATAAGAAAAAAAAATGAAATAGATTTTTTTTGGCAGGAAACTTAGGAATTGGTCAACAGAATTTTCAATATCGATTTTATTAAAGGAAAAAATAAATGGATTTTTTAATCGTAAACCTAGGAAATATATTTTATAGTTTATAGTTTATAGTTTATATAGGATATAGGATATAGGATATGTTACTGCTCTTAAAATATTTAATTTTTCCTTGTTTCCTCTCCTCATTGGGCTCTTTGCCTTGTTGGGTCCCTTGGGCTTATAGTATCCTGCTTTTGCAACTAGGGTTGTAGCTTAGCAAGTAATGAAATAGTTTATAGTTTATATAGGATATGTTTATTTTAATGTTACTGTTCTTAAAATATTTTACTTTTCCTTGTTTCATCTCCTCATTGGGCTCTTTTTCCCTGTTGTGTCCCTTGGGCTTATAGTATCCTGCTTTTCCAACTAGGGTTGTAGCTCAGCAAGTAATGACGACAATAACAATAATAATTACTGTTGTTAAGCAGCTGTGTAATATTTTTCCTTGTTTCCTCTCCTCATTGGGCTCTTTTCCCTGTTGTGTCCCTTGGGCTTATAGTATCCTGCTTTTCCAACTAGGGTTGTAGCTTAGCAAGTAATGATCACAATGATAATAATTACTCTTGTTAAGCAGCTGTGTAATATTTTTCCTTGTTTCCTCTCCTCATTGGGCTCTTTTTCCCTGTTGGGTCTCTTGGGCTTATAGTATCCTGCTTATCCAACTAAGGTTGTAGCTCAGCAAGTAATGATCACAATGATAATAATTACTGTTGTGAAGCAGCCGTGTAATATTATCTGGAATCTGGAAGAGTAGTGGAAGGAATATCCCTGTTGGGTCCCTTGGGCTTATAGTATCCTGCTTTTCCAACTAGGGTTGTAGCTTAGCAAGTAATGATCACAATAAAAATAATAATTACAGTTGTTAAGCAGCTGTGTAATATTTTTCCTTGTTTCTTCTCCTCATTGGGCTCTTTTTCCCTCTTGAGTCCCTTGGGCTTATAGTATCCTGCATTTCCAACTAGGGTTGTAGCTTAGCAAGTAATGATCACAATGATAATAATTACTGTCGTTAAGCAGCCGTGTAATATTATCTGGAAGAGTAGAGGAAGGAATAATTTTTCCTTGTTTCCTCTCCTCATTGGGCTCTTTTTCCTAGTTGGGTCCCTTGGGCTTATAGTATCCTGCTTCTCCAACTAGGGTTGTAGCCTGGCAAGTAATGATGACAATAACAATAATAATTACTGTTGTTAAGCAGCTGTGTAATATTATCTGGAAGAGTAGAGGAAGGAATATCCTTCTCTCTCTCCGGTAGTGTGTATCTGGGGAAGCCATCTCTGGAATGACAGGAAATCGATACTTCTCTCGATTGAAAGGGAAATACCAGGCTCGGATATTATCTGTTTTGCGCTGTTCTATTTCATTGTGCAAGCTCTTCGGTTATAGGTTCTTCATTATTTCGTTAGTGTATATATTATTTTACTCTTTTATGCAAATAATATACGCAGTTTTTTTTTTTTTTTTTTTTTTTTTTTTTTTTTTTTTTTTTTTTTTTCT
>NC_090726.1:47480768-47483458 GCF_036898095.1 Palaemon carinicauda | reverse complement strand
GTATAATCCCAGGGGCCCCAAAGGGGAAAATAGCCCTGTGAGGAAAGGGAACAATGAAAAATAAAGTATTTCCTATATAAACTATAAAAACTTGAACAAAACAAGAGGAAGAGAAATAAGATAGAATATTGTGCCCGAGTGTACCCTCAAGCAAGAGAACTCTAACCCAAGACAGTGGAAGACCATGGTACAGAGGCTATGGCACTATCCAAGACTAGAGAACGATGGTTTGATTTAGAAGTGTTTGCTACATCAGTTAACAGATTTAGTCAAAAGAAATGAACCCTAAGGTGATAAGAGGCTTGGTTTTGCTCGCACAGGCTTATTTTATCCTTCAAAAAAAGAATAATAATTATATGTTCATGGATTTGGGCCAGTCAAAAAGGGTAAAATGTTTTGGCTAGCTTGCATTTATCACGAACAATGGATGTAAAAGCTCTGCGTTTTCTGAAACTTTATTACAACAAAATTTTGATATTGTTCTGATAAGGCTTCAGACGAAACATGTTACGATCTTGATTTCGTCTTTGGGTGCATTTTTACCTCCGCCAGCGAAGTTTGAAGGAGGTTATTTTTTAATCCCTGTTAGTGTGTTTGTTTGTGAACTGGATCCTTGCGTTTTCTGAAACTGTTTTACAACATTTTGATTTTGTTTTGATAAGGCTTCAGAAACATGTTACGATCCTGGTCTCATTTTTGGGGGTATTTGCGCCAACGAAGTTGTAAGGAGGTTATTTTTAATCTCTGTTTGTGCGTTTGTTTGTGAACTGGTTCCTGGCCACAATTTTAATCGTATAGTAATGAAATACGCAGGGATTAACTGTCCATGTAAAAAGTTTGAAATGATTAAACTATGGAAGGTCAAGGTCAAAGGTCAAGCAAAATGTCCAATTCACGTAATCAGCCATAAGTTTGGACATCGTTTGTCACATGGACTTCAAACTCGATTCATATTTGAGTGTATGAAAATCCACGCCAGTTAATACGTGTTTCAAGTCAAATGTCAAGGTCAAGGTCGAGCAAAAGGCCGATAAATAAGCTGCCGCGGCAGAGGTCTGCGCTCTACTGAGTGTCCCTCTTGTTGTTATAGGAATATTGCCAGAGTTTGAGCTTCCTTAGAACATTAAAATTTTTACCTGTTATAAAAATTTTAATATAAATTTAATTTAATTTCAATTTTAATATAAATTTAATTTTAATTTATTTTTGATATCAATTTAATATTAATTTTAATGTAAATTTTATTATAAATTGTTCCGCATATGATACCGCGGAATTCATACTTTTACTGCGGAATTTTAGCGGAAATATGAAGCTTTCAAGTCGTGAAAAGCAGGTAAATTGAAAATGATCTTGCGGAGAAATGTTGCTTTCACATTTTCGTGTGATCATTTTTGACTTCTATTTAAAGTGTCTTTTTTTGGATTTTCTTTTATAATATTCAGTCCTGTGTCTGTATTTAAAGTTTACTAATATGTGTATTACCTAATTTCATATGAACTATAATAAATTTCATTATTCGTTCGTCAGTTATTCATATTGAGTTCATCATACAAGTTGAATCGTTATTTAGAATCTCTCTCTCTCTTCTCTCTCTCTCTCTCTCTCTCTCTCTCTCTCTCTCTCTCACTATGGGAGTTTCTCTTTACTGGATTTAACCTTTCTCTCTCTCTCTCTCTCTCTCTCTCTCTCACACTAAGGGAAAGTTTCTCTCTCTCTCTCTCTCTCTCTCACTCTCTCTCTCTCTCTCTCTCTCTCTCTCTCTCTTCTTTTGCCACGTAGCTTTCATTTAATTTATAACTCTCTCTCTCTCTCTCTCTCTCTCTCTCTCTCTCTCTCTCTCTCTCTCTCTCTCTCTCTCTCTCACTAAGGGAAAGTTTTCTCTTTACTGGATTCTCTCTCTCTCTCTCTCTCTCTCTCTCTCTCTCTCTCTCTCTCTCTCTCCTCTCTCTAAGGGAAAGTTTCTCTCTTTTTTACTGGATTCTCTCTCTCTCTCTCTCTCTCTCTCTCTCTCTCTCTCTCTCTCTCTCTCTCACACACACCAAGGGAAAGTTTCTCTTTATACTGAATTTAACCTCTCTCTCTCTCTCTCTCTCTCCTCTCTCTCTCTCTCCTCTCTCTCTCTCTCTCTCTCTCTCTCTCTCTCTCCAATAGTAGATGAACATTGACTCCATATCGTGTATTTTTTAGAAACTCATCAACCTAAATAAATAAAATCCGGAATTGGAAGTAGAAAAAATAATAAAAAGAAAATCAATTTGGGAAATCTTGATATCCGAGAGAGGGAAATAGATATATTAACAGAGCCGAAATGTTACTATTAATGAAATAGTACTCATATTGAAGAGAGAGAGAGAAAGAGAGAGAGAGAGAGAGAGAGAGAGAGAGAGAGAGAGAGAGAGAGAGAGAGAGAGAGAGAGAGGATTTTCAATGTATCAAAGACTTTTTAGTCCATCTGCGGAGAATTTCATTGCTCTTTGGTAGAGCGAATTAGTTTAAAAGTTTAGATTTTATGATCTTGAGAGAGAGAGAGAGAGAGAGAGAGAGAGAGAGAGAGAGATAGAGAGAGAGAGAAAGAGAGAGAGAGGATTTTCAATGTATCAAAGACTTTTTAGTCCATCTGCGGAGAATTTCATTGCTCTTTGGTGGAGCGAATTAGTTTAAAAGTTTAGATTTTATGATCTTGAGAG
>NC_090726.1:47470768-47475768 GCF_036898095.1 Palaemon carinicauda | reverse complement strand
TTTCTCCCTTCTTCGTTCCTTTCTCCCTTTCCTTTCTCCCTTCTTCGTTCCTTTCTCCCTTTCCTTTCTCCCTTCTTCGTTCCTATATACTTCTTATCACTCACCTGATACCCTCATTGTCAATTCACTTTTTTTTTTTTAGTCATTTCGATTAACCTCTTTTTATTCCCTTTCTTAGACTTGTCTCTCAGCCAACTTTCTTTTTCCTCCTAATCTTCTTTTTCTCTTTATTGTCGTCTGAGGTCTTCTTCCAGCCCCCCTTCCCACCCCCCACCCCTCCCCCCTCCCCTCCTCCTCCTCCTCCCCCTCCCCCCCCCTCTCCCCCCAGCCCCCTCAGCCGGTTCCTTCCCTCAGGGAACCCAAATTAGACTGGATCGTTTCAGAAAAATTTCCTAATTTCTTAATGGCTTTTCTTCCTAAGAAACAAATATGATTTTCTACTGAAAGTCACAAGAATATTATCGTGATATGATCACTAATATCAGACGTCGGGCATTGTTAATTATTCATTTTAATGTGGTGATTGCCAGACTGGGGTTCGAATCCTGCTCGAACTTGTTAGTTCCTTCGGTCGCTGCAACCTCAGTATCCTTGTGAGCTAAGGATGGGGGTTTTGGGGGAGCCTAAAGATCTACCTACTGAGTCATCAGCAACCATTGCCTGGCCCTCCCAGGTCTTAGCATGGGTGGAGAAGGGGGCTTGGGTGCTGATCATATGTGTATATATGGTCAGTCTCTAAGGTATTGTCTTTCTGTTTTTGACGTTGTTATAGTTTATATATGACATATCTATTTTGACGTTGTTACTGATTTTAGAATGATTTAGTGTTAGTTTGTTCCCATCATATATTTATTTCCTTATTTCCTTTCCTCACTAGGCTATTTTTCCCTGTTGGAGCCCTTGGACTTATAGCATCTTGCTTTTCCAACTAAGGTTGTAGCTTGGCTAGTAATATTAATAATAATAATAGTGCCATAGCCTCTGTACCATGGTCTTCCACTGTCTTGGGTTAGAGTTCTCTTGCTTGAGGGTACACTCGGGAACACTATTCTATCTTATTTCTCTTCCTTTTGGTTTGTTCAAGTTTTTATAGTTTATAAAGTGATATTTATTTTGATGTTGTTGCTCTTCTTAAACTATTTTATTTTTCCTTGTTCCCTTTCCTCACTGAGCTATTTTCCCTGTTGGAGCCCCTGGGCTTACAACATCCTGCTTTTCCAACTAGGTTTGTAGCTTGGCAAGTAGTAATAATAATGATATTAATAATAATAATATATATATATATATATATATATATATATATATATATATATATATATATATATATATATATATATATATATATGTGAATGTCACTGTCCCTTGCCTCTGCCAATCATGAGCGGCCTTTAAACCTTTAAAAGAAATTTTCAAAATCCACATTGCATCCTGGTTACATCTATCTACCAATTCATTTTGTAGACTGAAATAGGCCCATTGCTGTAGTCTATGTGATCTATATTGCTCTCCTCCAACTCCTTTTGTAGACTGAAATAGGCCCATTGTTGTAGTATATGTGATCTATATTGCTCTCCTCCAACTCCTTTTGTAGACTGAAAAAGACCCATTGCTGTAGTCTGTCTATATTGCTCTCCTCCAACTCCTTTTGTAGACTGAAATAGGCCCATTGTTGTAGTATATGTGATCTATATTGCTCTCCTCCAACTCCTTTTGTAGACTGAAAAAGACCCATTGCTGTAGTCTGTCTATATTGCTCTCCTCCAACTCCTTTTGTAGACGGAAATAGGCCCATTGTTGTAGTATATGTGATCTATATTGCTCTCCTCCAACTCCTTTTGTAGACTGAAAAAGACCCATTGCTGTAGTCTGTCTATATTGCTCTCCTCCAACTCCTTTTGTAGACTGAAATAGGCCCATTGTTGTAGTATATGTGATCTATATTGCTCTCCTCCAACTCCTTTTGTAGACTGAAAAAGACCCATTGCTGTAGTCTGTCTATATTGCTCTCCTCCAACTCCTTTTGTAGACTGAAATCGGCCCATTGTTGTAGTATATGTGATCTATATTGCTCTCCTCCAACTCCTTTTGTAGACTGAAAAAGACCCATTGCTGTAGTCTGTCTATATTGCTCTCCTCCAACTCCTTTTGTAGACTGAAATAGGCCCATTGTTGTAGTATATGTGATCTATATTGCTCTCCTCCAACTCCTTTTGTATACTGAAAAAGACCCATTGCTGTAGTCTGTCTATATTGCTCTCCTCCAACTCCTTTTGTAGACTGAAATAGGCCCATTGTTGTAGTATATGTGATCTATATTGCTCTCCTCCAACTCCTTTTGTAGACTGAAATAGGCCCATTGTTGTAGTATATGTGATCTATATTGCTCTCCTCCAACTCCTTTTGTAGACTGAAAAAGACCCATTGCTGTAGTCTGTCTATATTGCTCTCCTCCAACTCCTTTTGTAGACGAAAAACGGCCCATTGCTGTAGTCTGTCTATATTGCTCTCCTCCAACTCCTTTTGTAGACTGAAAAAGACCCATTGCTGTAGTCTGTCTATATTGCTCTCCTCCAACTCCTTTTGTAGACCGAAAAGGCCCATTGCTGTAGTCTGTCTATATTGCTCTCCTCCAACTCCTTTTGTAGACCGAAAAGGCCCATTGCTGTAGTCTGTCTATATTGCTCTCTTCCAACTCCTTTTGTAGACTGAAAAGGCCCATTGCTGTAGTCTGTTTATATTGCTCTCCTCCAACTCCTTTTGTAGACCGAAAAGGCCCATTGCTGTAGTCTGTCTATATTGCTCTCCTCCAACTCCTTTTGTAGACTGAAATAGGCCCATTGCTGTAGTCTGTCTATATTGCTCTCCTCCAACTCCTTTTGTAGACCGAAAAGGCCCATTGCTGTAGTCTGTCTATATTGCTCTCCTCCAACTCCTTTTGTAGACCGAAAAGGCCCATTGCTGTAGTCTGTCTATATTGCTCTCCTCCAACTCCTTTTGTAGACGGAAATAGGCCCATTGTTGTAGTATATGTGATCTATATTGCTCTCCTCCAACTCCTTTTGTAGACTGAAAAAGACCCATTGCTGTAGTCTGTCTATATTGCTCTCCTCCAACTCCTTTTGTAGACCGAAAAGGCCCATTGCTGTAGTCTGTCTATATTGCTCTCCTCCAACTCCTTTTGTAGACCGAAAAGGCCCATTGCTGTAGTCTGTCTATATTGCTCTCCTCCAACTCCTTTTGTAGACTGAAATAGGCCCATTGCTGTAGTCTGTCTATATTGCTCTCCTCCAACTCCTTTTGTAGACGAAAAACGGCCCATTGCTGTAGTCTGTCTATATTGCTCTCCTCCAACTCCTTTTGTAGACTGAAAAAGACCCATTGCTGTAGTCTGTCTATATTGCTCTCCTCCAACTCCTTTTGTAGACTGAAATAGGCCCATTGTTGTAGTATATGTGATCTATATTGCTCTCCTCCAACTCCTTTTGTATACTGAAAAAGACCCATTGCTGTAGTCTGTCTATATTGCTCTCCTCCAACTCCTTTTGTAGACGAAAAACGGCCCATTGCCGTAGTCTGTCTATATTGCTCTCCTCCAACTCCTTTTGTAGACTGAAAAAGACCCATTGCTGTAGTCTGTCTATATTGCTCTCCTCCAACTCCTTTTGTAGACCGAAAAGGCCCATTGCTGTAGTCTGTCTATATTGCTCTCCTCCAACTCCTTTTGTAGACCAAAAAGGCCCATTGCTGTAGTCTGTCTATATTGCTCTCTTCCAACTCCTTTTGTAGACTGAAAAAGGCCCATTGCTGTAGTCTGTCTATATTGCTCTCCTCCAATTCCTTTTGTAGACGAAAAACGGCCCATTGCTGTAGTCTGTCTATATTGCTCTCCTCCAACTCCTTTTGTAGACTGAAATAGGCCCATTGCTGTAGTCTGTCTATATTGCTCTCCTCCAACTCCTTTTGTAGACCGAAAAGGCCCATTGCTGTAGTCTGTCTATATTGCTCTCTTCCAACTCCTTTTGTAGACTGAAAAAGGCCCATTGCTGTAGTCTGTCTATATTGCTCTCCTCCAATTCCTTTTGTAGACTGAAAAAGGCCCATTGCTGTAGTCTGTCTATATTGCTCTCCTCCAATTCCTTTTGTAGACGAAAAACGGCCCATTGCTGTAGTCTGTCTATATTGCTCTCCTCCAACTCCTTTTGTAGACTGAAATAGGCCCATTGCTGTAGTCTGTCTATATTGCTCTCCTCCAACTCCTTTTGTAGACCGAAAAGGCCCATTGCTGTAGTCTGTCTATATTGCTCTCTTCCAACTCCTTTTGTAGACTGAAAAAGGCCCATTGCTGTAGTCTGTCTATATTGCTCTCCTCCAATTCCTTTTGTATACTGAAAAAGACCCATTGCTGTAGTCTCTATATTGCTCTCCTCCAACTCCTTTTGTAGACGAAAAACGGCCCATTGCTGTAGTCTGTCTATATTGCTCTCCTCCAATTCCTTTTGTATACTAAAAAAGACCCATTGCTGTAGTCTGTCTATATTGCTCTCTTCCAATTCCTTTTGTAGACTGAAAAAGACTCATTGCTGTAGTTTGTCTATATTGCTCTCCTCCAACTCCTTTTGTAGACTGAAAAAGGCCCATTGCTGTAGTCTGTCTATATTGCTCTCTTCCAATTCCTTTTGTAGACTGAAAAAGACTCATTGCTGTAGTCTGTCTATATTGCTCTCCTCCAACTCCTTTTGTAGACTGAAATAGGCCCATTGTTGTAGTATATGTGATCTATATTGCTCTCCTCCAACTCCTTTTGTATACTGAAAAAGACCCATTGCTGTAGTCTGTCTATATTGCTCTCCTCCAACTCCTTTTGTAGACTGAAATAGGCCCATTGTTGTAGTATATGTGATCTATATTGCTCTCCTCCAACTCCTTTTGTATACTGAAAAAGACCCATTGCTGTAGTCTGTCTATATTGCTCTCCTCCAACTCATTTTGTAGACGAAAAA
>NC_090726.1:47453268-47465768 GCF_036898095.1 Palaemon carinicauda | reverse complement strand
TAAATTAAGTGAATTAAGTGATAAAAAGCTGAAATTACAAAAACTGGAATGTATGTGATATTGCAAAACTGGTGTTTGATTTTATTAGACACAGTAAACGATAAACAGAATAAGTGAGATGAGCTGGGTACACTCGGGCACACTATTCTATCTTATTTCTCTTCCTCTTGTTTTTTTTAAGTGTTTATAGTTTATATAATAAAGATTTATTTTAATGTTGTTACTGTTCTTAAAATATCTTGTTTTAATTGTTCATTGATTCTCTTGTTGATTATTTATTTCCCTGTTTCATTTCTTCACTGGGCTACTTTCCCTGTTGGAGCCCCCTATAGGGCTTATAGCATCCTGCTTTTCCAACTAGTGTTGTAGCATAGCTAGTAGTAACAATAATAATAATAATAATAATAATAGTAATAATAACCTTTACTTCAAAGCCTTGTTACCTAAATCTTCATAATGGCAGGATACATACATACATGTACCAAGGCACTTCCCCCAAATTTGGGGGGTAGCCTATGGCAGGATACAGCAAAATAATCTGTAAATTCAAATTCAGAAGTCCTTTCATTTTGTAAAACCTTTCTACAATGTATAATAAATCACTGACCCCAACTTTTCTTCTATCAATCCAATTCAAAAAAGCTTCCCTGCTTTTCTGTTGGACAGAAAGGTCACAGATTAACTAGAGTCCATTTCTCTTAGCGAGGCAGATTTACACAGACTGGCAGCGGTGCCCTTTTAGCTCGGAAAAGTTTCCTGATCGCTGATTGGTTGGACAAGATTTACACAGACTGGCAGCGGTGCCCTTTTAGGTCGGAAAAGTTTCCTGATCGCTGATTGGTTGGACAAGATTTACACAGACTGGCAGCGGTGCCCTTTTAGCTCGGAAAAGTTTCCTGATCGCTGAATGGTTGGACAAGATTTACACAGACTGGCAGCGATGCCCCTTTAGCTCGGATAAGTTTCCTGATCGCTGATTGGTTGGACGAGATAATTCTAACCAGTCAGCGATCTGCAAACTTTTCCGAGCTAAAAGAGCACCGCTGCGAGTCTGTGCAAATCTGCCTCGCTAAAAGAAATGGACTTTAGAACATTAGTTTTTGTGGGTCCTCTGGGAATAGACTCGCTTTAACTATTAGTTAAAGTGTTTCTGATTGGAATTTTAGTAGGTTCGTCGTATCATTGATAATGGCAGGTGTTAAATTGATATTTTATCATATCGGGTAGTTGAATCAGTAAAACTTCAAAAGTTCAAAGTTGGAGCAAATGTTTTTATGTTGACCAGGCTGACATGAGTCTTTTTATAGTTTATATATGACATATCTGTTTTTGACGTTGTTAGTAGTTTATATAGGACATATCTGTTTTGACGTTGTTACTGTTTTTAGAATGATTTATTGTTAATTTGTTCCGATCATTTATTTATTATTGCCTTATTTCCTTTCCTCATTGGGCTATTTTTCCCTGTTGGAGCCCTTGGGCCTATACCATCTTGCTTTTCCAACTAGGGTTGTAGCTTGGCTAGTAATAATAATAATAATAATAATAATAATAATGAGGACAGTATATTTTTATGGATAATTTCCTATTAAAATTACGTTTTTTTAAAGTTTTTAGCTTCCAACCGCGGAAGAAATTTTAGTCTGCAATCACAGTTTATGAAATTTGTCGAGTAGAATTCAGGATTTTGAACCACTTTTGATTAAGAAAGCTTTTAAAGCTTTTTTTTTAATCTGTTGCCACGTTCTTAGTTGACCAACTCTTCACAGATTATGTTAAAAAAAAAATTCTGGAACAAGGAGCCATTCTGAATGAAATTCCAGATCCATGTTAGACCCGAAAGGTTTTCTTCGTTTTCACCTTTTATTTCCATCACGCTAAAATATAATCTTTTCGTTGGTGCTGAAAGCTGGAGAGAGAAAAAGACTTACATTTATCCGGGCAACAGGAGTCTCATTCCCTTAATGGCGGGAGAGAAAGGCCAGGGAAGGAAGAAGTGAAGTTATTGGGTGACGGAGGAAAAGAGGCGGAAAATGCGAAAATAAGATCGAAAGGAGATGAAAGAGAAAGTTGGAACGGATTGTTTCCAAACTTTCTTAATATGGCAAATTAGTATGCAAACTTTTAAGGTTTCATTTTGCAAGATTCACCATGTATAATCATAATCTATTCATTGAGACCAAATGTCCTTCGCCTTACTTTTTCTTTCTCTGGGAACAGATGGTAGCTTTGAAAGCAGATATATATATATATATATATATATATATATATATATATATATATATATATATATATATTTATATATATATATGTATATATATACATATATACATATATATATATATATATATATATATATATATATATATATATATATATATATATATGTGTGTGTGTGTGTATATATACATATATAATTATATATATATATATATATATATATATATATATATATATATATATATATATATATATGTACATATATATATATATATATATATATATATATATATATATATATATACATATATATATGTATATATATATATATATATATGTGTGTGTGTGTGTATGTTTTCTTTGTTGAAATAAAACCTGCGGTAAGTATCCTTTGGAATTGTTTGGTAATCCATACGCATGGACTGTGAAAAACTTATAAAAGACATGTGTTTTTTTTTTCATGGAAATTGGATATAAAGCCGTGATTTAACCAATATTGCTTTGGATAACTTTAACCTGACCAGTAGAATTTAACAACAAATCTTGTCTTTCAAGAAATTTGCTGATGAAATTGTTCAGTACTTTGCTATTTATTCAACCCAACCTATGCACTATGTATACTTTTAAGTGTTTAAAGCATGCTCTTTAACATTCTGTATTCCTTAAGGTACCGTTTTGTAAGATATGGTTCTATGCTTAATATTTACGCTATTAAATTCAATGTAATAATCATTTCTAATCACCAACTTTGTTTCTTTAAAGAAAGATCTATTGAAGATTTTATTTCTTTTCTCTTTCGCTCCTATCTAGTTCTCAGTAAAGCCAGTCTGACACTTGCACGAATTGCATTGTCACGACTCGAGTCGTGAACCGGCGTGAAGTGTTCGTAAACCCGTCGTGACATCGTGGCTTGTCGTGACGAGAATTTTGACATGTTCAAAATTTTGGTCACGACAAAATTTCGTGACCGGGTCGTGAACTATGAGCGAACTGTTCGTGAACTCGTCGGGACGATGCGGGAAGTGCGTAAACTATGCATGGACTTGTCGTGAACTCGTCGTGCCAGTTCGTATTAATGTGGACAGGTCAGTTAAGAAGTATACACTATGCCTCTCTCGAGTATTTAGCCACGTTCAAATCTGATTTCACTTTTCCATAGGCACATATTTTACATTCTAAAGATAACTAGAATATTTCTAAATTCCTTTGGTTGTACATTTTGAATAACTATTATTATTATTATTATTATTATTATTGTTATTACCTAATCTACAACCCTCGTTGGAAAAGCAGTATGCTATAACCCCAAGGGCTCCAACAGGGAAAAATAGCAGAGTGAGGAAAGGAAACGAGGAAATAGATAAACTACAAGAGATGTTATGAACCATTAAAATAAAGTATTTTAAGAACAGTAACAGCATTAAGATAGGTTTTTCATACATAAACTATAAATAGAGACTCACGTCAGCCTATTCAACTTAAAAACATTCGCTGCAAGTTTGAACTTTTGAAGTTCCACCAAATATACTTCCTGATTATTAATGAGTTATGTGTCTGTTGGTGTCTACTGTGACGGGCCAAGGGAAGGTTATGACTCAAAGACAGGTTGAAAGCAACTGAGTGAGTTTATTATAGAACACTCTCCTTTATATACAAAAGCTCAGGACAACAGGAATTTTCATGTTCAAAAATTGACACTGTTACAGAGGAGAAAAGCAGACATGTTTATTCTGGTTCTTTTTAGGGCGAGGGAAGAGCGAAGATACAAGCATAATATATACACAAAAGGAACTATGTACGATCGTGTGACACACGGTTGGTACACTACAAATGGACGCACGCGATATATTCTTCCATTAAATAAATCTATTTGGTATATTGTTTCCTGTTGTCTATGAAAAACGACTAAATAATGTAGCTTCCATCAAAAGACAGGGAAGCATTAATCTCTCTGTCTATGACTTTCGTTAGGTACGCTGTCGTGATTAATATTTGCCGTTTATATCCCATCTCCTCAAGGCACTAGAAGAGTTGGAAGACACAGGCCTACATGGCTGAGGACTGTGAAGCGGGAAGTAGGAGATGATGAATGGAGAAGTATTGATTTAAAAGCTCAAGATAGAGACGACTGGCGAAATCTAACCGAGGCCCTTTTGCGTCAATAGGCGTAGGAAATAATGATAACGATTATATCCCTTGGGCTATGTGACAGTTTTAGGCTATTTTTCCCAGTTGGATCCCTTGGGCTTATAGCATCTTGCTTTTCCAACCAGGGTTGTAGCTTGGCTAATAATAATAATAATAATAATAATAATAATAATAATAATCGGGTAGTTGAATCAGTAGAACTTCAAAAAGTTCAAAGTTGGAGCAAATGTTATTATGTTGACCAGGCTGACACGAGTCTTTTTATTGTTTATATATGACATATCTGTTTTTGACGCTGTTAATAGTTTATATAGGACATATGTTATGACGCTGTTACTGTTTTTACAATGATATATTGTTAATTTATTCACATCATTTATTTATTTCCTTATTTCCTTTCCTCACTGGGTTATTTTTCCCTGTTGGAGCCTTTGGGCTTATAGCATCTTGATTTTCCAACTAGGGGTGTAGCTCTGCTAATAATAATAATAATAATAATAATAATAATAATAACAGGAAGTTTATTGCAATGAAAATCCTCTTAATGCTTATATCAGATAAACATATTTTAAGTAGCATATCCAGCGTCCGGCAGTCAATAAATCTATCAAGACGAAATATACTTCACGAAATGTATTTCCTGAAATATACTTAATGAAGTCTGGCCTCTCATTGAATCTCATTGCATTTTATAAGTGAAATTACGCCAGGTAGGTAAAAGAGGACCAAGCGGGCCCTTGAGAGCGTAACCCAATTTAAGAGAGATAGGTCGGGGAAGCTGCTGGGGGAGTTTCCGCTCCTGTACACCTGAAGGAGGAGGCCCTAGACTTTCCCTCCATCTCCCTCCTTCTTCCTCGACTTGAGCCTCCTGCCACCTACGCTCTTCTTTCCCCCTAGTGTCTCGCTCTTTCCCCCACCCCCACCCCCCCTTCTCTCTCTCTCTCTCTCTCTCTCTCTCTCTCTCTCTCTCTTGGAATATTCATAACTGGAACGTCGAGCCTCACCTCCGCCATCTTTCCATGTTCTCTCTCTCTCTCTCTCTCTCTCTCTCTCTCTCTCTCTCTCTCTCTCTCTCTCTCTCTCTTAAAAATATCTCATTTGCGCCTCTATATTTACATTTTATATTTTTTTTCCTTTGCAAGACGATTTCATAAGAAGATTCTTATTAGTCTTTTTTTAATTGTCAATCATTTATTTTTAGTTTATTTCGTGTCTGTTATAGTTTCAGTTTTATCAGAATAGATGCTCACCAGAACGTCAGCCGATAAGCCCAACCCCCCCCCCCCCCCACTGCAGTGCCTAACTGCAGCAGTGGGCACCCCAGTGAACGGCTTAAACTAACTGTCTCGGGCAGGGATCGATCTGCTGCCATGCGAGTGCTAGGCGAACTCGTTACCACTGTACTCGCCAGGAGGCAGTGCTTTAACTAATAATGATAAGGAAAATAATAATGTTAATAAAACAATGATAATGAATCGGTTGCGTCATAATATTTCTAATGCTGTTTGATAAAGAATATGAATATTCTTGGTAAGGAAAATAATAATGATGATAAAACAATGATAATGAATCGGTTGCGTCTTTCACATTTCTAATGCTGTATATATATATATATATATATATATATATATATATATATATATATATATATATATATATATAAATAAATATATAAGCCTATATATATAAATATATAGGCCTATGTATATATATATGTATATATATATATACACATATATATATCTTTGCTTCTAAGAACTGTTATTCTGAGCCTCGCGTGTCATATTTCCTTATGAAAATTAAATTAATATTTAATTAGTTCTGATAGCTATTCAAAATCATGTTGATGTAAATGATTAATTAAATACGAAATGAATAAGGAATGATAAATTACGAAAGAAATAAGGAATAATTAGATACGAAATGAATAAGGAATAATTGAATACTAGAGAAATAAGGAATAATTAGATACGAAATGAATAAGGAATAATTGAATTCTAAAGAAATAAGGAATAATTAGATACGAAATGAATAAGGAATAATTGAATACTAGAGAAATAAGGAATAATTAGATACGAAATGAATAAGGAATAATTGAATTCTAAAGAAATAAGGAATAATTAGATACGAAATGAATAAGGAATAATTGAATACTAGAGAAATAAGGAATAATTAGATACGAAATGAATAAGGAATAATTGAATTCTAAAGAAATAAGGAATAATTAGATACGAAATGAATAAGGAATAATTGAATTCTAAAGAAATAAGGAATAATTAGATACGAAATGAATAAGGAATAATTAAATACTAAAGAAATAAGGAATATTTAGATAAGAAATGAATAAGGAATAATTGAATTCTAAAGAAATAAGGAATAATTTGATACGAAATGAATAAGGAATAATTGAATTCTAAAGAAATAAGGAATAATTAGATACGAAATGAATAAGGAATAATTAAATACTAAAGAAATAAGGAATATTTAGATACGAAATGAATAAGGAATAATTGAATTCTAAAGAAATAAGGAATAATTAGATACGAAATGAATAAGGAATAATTGAATTCTAAAGAAATAAGGAATAATTAGATACGAAATGAATAAGGAATAATTAAATACTAAAGAAATAAGGAATAATTTGATACGAAATGAATAAGGAATAATTGAATTCTAAAGAAATAAGGAATAATTTGATACGAAATGAATAAGGAATAATTAAATACTAAAGAAATAAGGAATAATTTGATACGAAATGAATAAGGAATAATTAAATACTAAAGAAATAAGGAATAATTTGATACGAAATGAATAAGGAATAATTAAATACTAGAGAAATAAGGAATAATTAGATACGAAATGAATAAGGAATAATTAAATACTAAAGAAATAAGGAATAATTTGATACGAAATGAATAAGGGATAATTGAATACTAGAGAAATAAGGAATAATTAGATACGAAATGAATAAGGAATAATTGAATACTAGAGAAATAAGGAATATTTAGATAAGAAATGAATAAGGAATAATTGAATTCTAAAGAAATAAGGAATAATTTGATACGAAATGAATAAGGAATAATTGAATTCTAAAGAAATAAGGAATAATTAGATACGAAATGAATAAGGAATAATTAAATACTAAAGAAATAAGGAATAATTAGATACGAAATGAATAAGGAATAATTGAATACTAGAGAAATAAGGAATAATTAGATAAGAAATGAATAAGGAATAATTGAATACTAAAGAAATAAGGAATATTTAGATAAGAAATGAATAAGGAATAATTGAATACTAAAGAAATAAGGAATAATTAGATACGAAATGAATAAGGAATAACTAAATACGAAAGAAATAGGGATATAACCAAATACGAAATAAAAAAAAGGTATAATTAAATACGTAATAAGTATCTGGTACTTACGAATTTAAGCAGACTTGAGCGTATTCGTCAATAATAAAAAAAGGGAACGGGAAATGTTTCATTAAAAACACACACACACACACACACACACACACACACACACATACACACACACACACACGTAAACCAGCCTCTTTCATCCCTTGAGTAGCAAGGCATCTCGCTTTTCCAAACGGTATGAAAAATGAATAAAAAAAACGTAGAAAAAGAAAAACAGGAAAAGTCCAGTAAATTTTTAGGAACGAATGTTTTGAGAGAGAGAGAGAGAGAGAGAGAGAGAGAGAGAGAGAGAGAGAGAGAGAGAGAGAGAGAGAGAGAGAGAGAGGTCCTTTTCCGTTTTTTCCCGAGAGCATCAGGTCCCCTTCCTTGCCCTGGCTGGCCCAACACCAGTGTTTGTTTAACAAGTTGAAAGATTTCTTTGTGACTCATTTTTTTTAAATTGGGGTTCTTATAGGTTTAGTCGTTTCATTTGTTTTTCTGTGTCATTTGGCCCTGGATGAAAAATTTTACTTCGGATGTGTGTGTATGTATATACAGTATATATATATATATATATATATATATATATATATATATATATATATATATATATATATATATATATATATATATATATATATAAATATGTATATATATATACTGTGTATATGTATATATATACTGTATATATCTATATATATACATATATATATATATACATATATATATATATATATATATATATATATATGTGTGTGTGTATATATATATGTATAATATATATATATATATATATATATATATATATGTATATATATATATATATATATATATATATATATCTTATTTTAATTTCCCCTCCTCTTCTTCATTATTTGGAATTTTAGGGTGTGTGATGTAGGTGTTCATTTGATACAATTATTCCTTTTTTGAACGCCAAGCCTTTTATATTCATCTAGTGTACGTGACCCGTCAAAATGAGGGTTAAGTAGTTAGGTACACACACACACACACACACACACACACACCACCCTCTCACCAGGGTATGACTACGCCCTCTGCCCCTTATCCGAGGGACGGGGTGAAACTGACGGTTTTATTTATATATATATATATATATATATAAATATATATATATATATATATATATATATATATATATATATATATATATATATATATATAGCCAAACACTTGCTCTTTATTTTATAGAGATGTTGATTGATATTAACTGTTTCTCATTGATCCTGTGTTTGTTGAATTCTTGTATTTTTTCCCTTATATACTGAGGTATCAAGTTTTGATACTCCATGTTTGCATACTCATTCTACTGAAGAGACGAATTCCTTATTAATATAAATAGATACATTTATGCATGCCTATGGAGTCCTACGTTCTCCTTTTGGTTCTTGGGCATCATAAACTCGTGTTTATGCATTAATTAAGATATTTCTGTACGGTGTCATCTATACAGACTCATCTTTTAGACTATTAAAATGAAGAACAGAACTTTCGGAATGATTCTAAAGTTTGATATTTCTATCTTTTTGGACAAAATATCATGTATCACTAGCCATAGATGACGTATTTTTTCTGACATATAAACTTTTCACAAATAAAGCTGTGTCAAATAAATCTTAGGGTTGTGGTGGCCGATGTGGTAAAGTCTTTGACTGGTGAACGCCAGACTGGGGTTCGAGTCCCGCTCAAACTCGTTAGTTTCTTAGGGTTGTGGTGGCCGATGTGGTAACGTCTTTGACTGGTGAACGCCAGACTGGGGATCGAGTCCCGCTCAAACTTGTTAGTTTCTCTGGTCACTGCAACCACACCATCCTTGTGAGCTAAGGATGGGGGTGGGGGGGGGGGCCTACAGGTCTATCTTCTGAGTCATTAGCAGCAATTGCCTGGCCCACCTTGGCCCTAGCTGTTGTGGAGAGGGGTCATGGGCGCTGATCATAATATGGTCAGTGTCTAGGGCATTGTCCTGCTCGATAGGGCAATGTCACTGTCCCTTGCCCCTGCCATTCATGAGCGGCCTTTAAACCTTTAAACCTTAAACCAAGTAATAGAGTAAGGGCAGAACAAGAGAGCTGCACTCATAGTAGTTAATTACTGTCAGAAAGGGTGTCTTCATAGAACAGTAAAAACAAATATAAAATATTCTGGAACATTATTAGAATGATTTAAATATGTAGAGTCTGATCTGCACACATTACCTAAAGTCATATTTATAGATCTCTGCATCTTCGGGTTGCTTATGAACAAAATTTTTATTTAGGCAGAGAATTAGATAGCGAGATAAGATGAAGGATGATATAGAGAGAAAAGGGTTGGTGGAAGAGGACGCCTTTGATAGAAGGCATTGGAGAGGGCGCATCACTTATTTTTATTTATAATAAATGTTAATCTCGCATTTTTTACATTAAACTAAAACTCGATTCAAAGAATGGTGATATGAGGGAATATGCCTCTCTCTCTCTCTCTCTCTCTCTCTCTCTCTCTCTCTCTCTCTCTTTACATTAAACTAAAACTCGATTCAAAGATTGTTGATATGAGAGAACATACCTCTCTCTCTCTCTCTCTCTCTCTCTCTCTCTCTCTCTCTCTCTCTCTCTCTCTCTCTCTCTCAATAATCCGTCAAGTCAATGGGTAAACACGCTCTGCTGTGCTGTGTCCTTGCTTGAATGGATTAAATGTAATCGTGTAAGAATGAGGGCAAATTTTTCAAGTTTCATTGAAGGCTTCACAAAAAAACAACACCAGTAAACACACATTCCTGGTCTTTGACTCTCCGTTCTACATTGCATTTACACAACTAAGGTCTTTGTCATTCCTCTTTCTCCTTTGACTGACCAGACAGTATTATTATTATTATTATTATTATTACTATTATTATTATTATTACTACTTGCGAAGCTACAACCCTATAGTCTATTTCTTTTAGCGATGCAGATTTGCACCGACTCGCAGCGGTGCCCTTTTAGCTCGGAAAAGTTTCCTGATCGCTGATTGGTTAGAATTATCTTGTCCAACCAATCAGCGATCAGGAAACTTTTCCAAGCTAAAAGGGCACCGCTGCGAGTCGGTGCAAATCTACGTCGCTAAAAGAAATGGACTATAGTTGGAAAAGCACGATGCCATAAGCCCAGGGGTCCCAACTGGGAAAATAGCTCAGTGAGGAAAGGAAACAAGGAAAAAAATATATTTTAAGAACAATGACATTTAAATATATAGATAAATATTATTATTATTATTATTACTTGCTAAGCTATAATCCTAGTTGGAAAAGCACGATGCTATAAGCCCCGGGGCCCCAATTGGGAAAATAGCTCAGTGAGGAAAGGAAACAAGGGAAAAAAATATATTTTAAGAACAATGACATTTGAATATATAAATAAATATTATTATTATTATTATTATTATTATTATTATTATTACTTGCTAAGCTACAACCTTAGTTGGAAAAGCACGATGCCATAAGCCCAGGGGCCCCAACTGGGAAAATAGCTCAGTGAGGAAATGAAACAAGGGAAAAAAATATATTTTAAGAACAATGACATTTAAATATATAAATAGATAAAGTACATTAGTCCTTCTCTCTGGTTACGGTTCATTTTTCCTCTGCCTAGGGACACAGTATTAGTCTTGTCTATACTTTACAGATTCTCCTCTGTCCTCATACACCTGACAGCATTAAGATTATCAAACAATTCTTCTCTCAAGGGGTTAACTTCTGCACTGTAATTGTTCAGTGGCCACTCTTGATAAGGGTAGAAGAGATTTTTTTAACTATGGTAAGCAACTCTTTTAGGACACTCCAAAATCAAACCATTGTTCTCTAGTCTTGGTTAGTGCCATAGCCTCTGTACCATGGTCTTCCACTGTCTTGGGTTATAGTTCTCTTGCTTGAGGGTACACTCAGGCACACAATTCTATCGTATTTCTCTTCCTCTTGTTTTGTTAAAGTTATTTTATAGTGTATGTAGGAGATATTTATTTTAATATTACTGTTCTAAAAATATTTTATTTTTCCTTGTATCCTTTCCTCACTGGTCTATTTCCCTGTTGGAGCTCCTGTGCTTATAGCATCCTGCTTTTCCAACTAGGGTAGTGGCTTACCAATTGATAATAACAATAATAATAATAATAATATTATTATTATTAACAATAATATTAATTATTTTATTCCCGATTAAGATTTCAAAGCGAGTGAAATTGCTTCCTCCTCATTTGAAATAACAGTATGGAGTATAATCGTTATATTTTGAAATGGTAACTGATATATTTGCTATTTTCTTAAGAAAGAAGAGATGCGGAGGATGGTAACCCATGCAGTCTCATTATTATTATTATAATTATTATTATATTATTATTATTATCATTATTATTATTATTATGGTCCTGGTAACAAGAAAAAATGCATTTTTCGTGGAGCCAATATAAGCTAATATATGCTTATATTGGCTCCACGAAAATATCCATTATTATTATTATTATTATTATTATTATTATTATTATTATTATTATTATTATTACTTGCTAAGCTAACAACCCTAGTTGGAAAAGCAAGATTCTATAAACCCAGGGGCTCCAACACGGAAAACTAGCCCAGTGAGGAAAGGAAAAAAAGGAAATAAATAAACTACAATTAAAGTGATGAACAATGAAAATAGATCTTTTATATATAAATGATAAAAAGACGTTTTCCTTCATTATTATTATTATT
>NC_090726.1:47443268-47445768 GCF_036898095.1 Palaemon carinicauda | reverse complement strand
CCAAGAATCGATGGAAAATCTAAGAAGCGTAGAGAAATGGGAGTCTGCTCTCGACACTGAAGTACTGCCAATGTCATTCAGGACACACAAACTAACATTTTAGAATTATCGGGGATATCCGTATCTCGATAGTTCGATATCAGCTGAACTTTTTTTTTCTTTTTTATTCCTTTTCTGTAGGAATAAAAGAATGGGAGATAAAGGGGAACAAGGCTAAAACTAAAATTCTCTCTCTCTCTCTCTCTCTCTCTCTCTCTCTCTCTCTCTCTCTCTCTCTCACACAGCCGTATAAGTAAATAATTTGAGGATTCCAGATATTGTGCGGATATACATTTCTGCTTTCTCTCTCTCTCTCTCTCTCTCTCTCTCCTCTCTCTCTCTCTCTCTCTCTCTCTCTCTCTCTCTCCCCCCTTTTTATTCCTTTTCTGTAGGAATAAAAGAATGTACTTCCGAAAATGTAAATTATGTATATGTTTGCAGGTAATTGAATGTAAATTCATATCTCTCTCTCTCTCTCTCTCTCTCTCTCTCTCTCTCTCTCCTCTCTCTCTCTCTCTCTCTCTTTCTCTCTGTTTTTTATTTTCTTTTTTTATTCCTTTTCTGTAGGAATAAAAGAATAGGAGAAAAAGGGGAACAAGGCCAAAATTAAAAGCGCGCTCTCTCTCTCTCTCTCTCTCTCTCTCTCTCTCTCTCTCTCTCTCTCTCTCTCTCTCTCTCTCTCTGTTTTATTTTTTTTTTACTTTTTTATTTTCTTTTTTTATTTCTTTTCTGTAGGAATAAAAGAATGGGAGAAAAAGGGGAACAAGGCCAAAATTAAAATTCTCTCTCTCTCTCTCTCTCTCTCTCTCTCTCTCTCTCTCTCTCTCTCTCTCTCTCTCTCTCTCTCTCTCTCTCAACCCTTTTTTTATTCCTTTTCTGTAGGAATAAAAGAATGGGAGAAAAAGGGGAACAAGGCCAAAATTAAAATTCTCTCTCTCTCTCTCTCTCTCTCTCTCTCTCTCTCTCTCTTCTCTCTCTCTCTCTCTCTCTCTCTCTCAACCCTTTTTTTATTCCTTTTCTGTAGGAATAAAAGAATGGGAGAAAAAGGGGAACAAGGCCAAAATTAAAATTCTCTCTCTCTCTCTCTCTCTCTCTCTCTCTCTCTCTCTCTCTCTCTCTCTCTCTCTCTCTCTCTCTCTCTCTCTCTCTCTCAACCCTTTTTTTATTCCTTTTCTGTAGGAATAAAAGAATGGGAGAAAAAGGGGAACAAGGCCAAAATTAAAATTCTCTCTCTCTCTCTCTCTCTCTCTCTCTCTCTCTCTCTCTCTCTCTCTCTCTCTCTCTCTCTCTCTCTCTCTCTCTCAACCCTTTTTTTATTCCTTTTCTCTAGGAATAAAAGAATGGGAGAAAAAGGGGAACAAGGCCATAATTAAAAGATCTCTCTCTCTCTCTCTCTCTCTCTCTCTCTCTCTCTCTCTCTCTCTCTCTCTCTCTCTCTCTCTCTCTCTCTCTCTCGTTTTTATCGACGCCTTTCATCCACAGAATGCTATTGTTCTCTGAGGAGGAGGAAGATTGTATTGTTACTTTTTACGTAAAACAAATAGATGTCCTATCAAATACTGTTTATTTTATTTATTTTTTTTTTAGGCTAAATTTATTGGAGAATAGTTATTAGTTTTCATTAAAATTAATTTATTATAAGCATTTATATTATCAATTTAAAAATATCTCAACACATTCAATTCTCACTTTCTTTAAATGATTTTGAAATATATGTATAGATGTTTTTTTTTATTTATTTAATTTTCACCCATCTCTGTGGTTTGTTTCTTTTTGTTTTTAATTTTGAGCTCGTTTATTTTACGTAACGTATATATTGACAGTAATATATTGTTTGGCTTACTTCATACCTTTATCCTTTGTCCTTAAGGCCCGGTCACACCGCCCGAACGTTGCTGGAGCGTTCCTTGAACGGTAGGGAGGTGGACCAAACTCTAGAAAATTTAATTCAACGTTTTTACGTTCGGTCTTTATTAGGCTGCTGAACGTAGCAAATCCTCGCATATTTCCTGAGTTTTCTTACATCTCTATTATGGAAGTTGCTAATTTTTGCAATAAGGGTATTGATAACAAAATATTGTTTTATTAGAAAATTAATCAATATATACGTTCAATCCTCCCATTTGAAATATTATTATTATTATCATATTATTATTATTATTATTATTATTATTATTATTATTAATAATTTTAAAATTATTATTATTATTATTATTATTATTATCATTACTTCCTAAGCTACAACCCTAGTTGGAAAAGCAGAATGCTATTAACCCGAGGGCTCCAACAAGGAAAATATCCCAGTGAGAAAAGGAAATAAGGAAACTACAAGAAAAGTCATTATAACATTGTTATTTTGGGACTAAATTCTATTATGCCTTTACTTCATACTGGATCATTGTCCTACTTCAAGGTCTGGCATTCAAATGTCATTATGTGAGGAAGAAAATTCCTTCTTCTT
>NC_090726.1:47433268-47440768 GCF_036898095.1 Palaemon carinicauda | reverse complement strand
ATTCTTCTGTATTACTTCTGACCATAAACAGCTATTTCTTTACTGTGTATTCTTCTGTATTACTTCTGACCATAAACAGCGCTTTCTTTACTGTGTATTCTTGTGTATTACTTCTGACCATAAACAGCTATTTCATTACTGTGTATTCTTGTGTATTACTTCTGACCATTAACAGCTATTTTCTTTACTGTGTATTCTTGTGTATTACGTTCTGCCCATAAACAGCTATTTCTTTACTGTGTATTCTTCTGTATTACTTCTGCCCATAAAACAGCTATTTCTTTACTGTGTATTCTTCTGTATTACTTCTGCCCATAAACAGCTATTTCTTTACTGTGTATTCTTCTGTATTACTTCTGCCCATAAACAGTGATTTCATTACTGTGTATTCTTGTGTATTACTTCTGACCATAAACAGTGATTTCATTACTGTGTATTCTTCTGTATTACTTCTGACCATAAACAGCGATTTCTTTACTGTGTATTCTTCTGTATTACTTCTGCCCATAAACAGCTATTTCTTTACTGTGTATTCTTCTGTATTACTTCTGACCATAAACAGTGATTTCATTACTGTGTATTCTTTGTGTATTACTTCTGACCATAAACAGTGATTTCATTACTGTGTATTCTTGCGCATTACTTCTGACCATAAACAGCGATTTCTTTACTGTGTATTCTTGCGCATTACTTCTGACCATAAACAGCTATTTCTTTACTGTGTATTCTTCTGTATTACTTCTGCCCATAAACAGCTATTTCTTTACTGTGTATTCTTCTGTATTACTTCTGCCATAAACAGCTATTTCTTTACTGTGTATTCTTCTGTATTACTTCTGCCCATAAACAGCTATTTCTTTACTGTGTATTCTTCTGTATTACTTCTGCCCATAAACAGTGATTTCATTACTGTGTATTCTTGTGTATTACTTCTGACCATAAACAGTGATTTCATTACTGTGTATTCTTCTGTATTACTTCTGACCATAAACAGCGATTCTTTACTGTGTATTCTTCTGTATTACTTCTGCCCATAAACAGCTATTTCTTTACTGTGTATTCTTGTGTATTACTTCTGACCATAAACAGCGATTTCTTTACTGTGTATTCTTGTGTATTACTTCTGACCATAAACAGCTATTTCTTTACTGTGTATTCTTCTGTATTACTTCTGACCATAAACAGCGATTTCTTTACTGTGTATTCTTGTGTATTACTTCTGACCATAAACAGCTATTTCTTTACTGTGTATTCTTGTGTATTACTTCTGACCATAAACAGCGATTTCTTTACTGTGTATTCTTGTGTATTACTTCTGACCATAAACAGCTATTTCTTTACTGTGTATTCTTCTGTATTACTTCTGCCCATAAACAGCTATTTCTTTACTGTGTATTCTTCTGTATTACTTCTGCCCATAAACAGCTATTTCTTTACTGTGTATTCTTCTGTATTACTTCTGCCCATAAACAGCTATTTCTTTTACTGTGTATTCTTCTGTATTACTTCTGCCCATAAACAGTGATTTCATTACTGTGTATTCTTGTGTATTACTTCTGACCATAAACAGTGATTTCATTACTGTGTATTCTTCTGTATTACTTCTGACCATAAACAGCGATTTCTTTACTGTGTATTCTTCTGTATTACTTCTGCCCATAAACAGCTATTTCTTTACTGTGTATTCTTGTGTATTACTTCTGACCATAAACAGCGATTTCTTTACTGTGTATTCTTGTGTATTACTTCTGACCATAAACAGCCTTTTCATTACTGTGTATTCTTGTGTATTACTTCTGACCATAAACAGCGATTTCATTACTGTGTATTCTTGTGTATTACTTCTGCCCATAAACAGCTATTTCTTTACTGTGTATTCTTCTGTATTACTTCTGCCCATAAACAGCTATTTCTTTACTGTGTATTCTTCTGTATTACTTCTGCCCATAAACAGTGATTTCATTACTGTGTATTCTTGTGTATTACTTCTGACCATAAACAGTGATTTCATTACTGTGTATTCTTGTGTATTACTTCTGACCATAAACAGCGATTTCTTTACTGTGTATTCTTCTGTATTACTTCTGCCCATAAACAGCTATTTCTTTACTGTGTATTCTTCTGTATTACTTCTGACCATAAACAGCGATTTCTTTACTGTGTATTCTTCTGTATTACTTCTGCCCATAAACAGCTATTTCTTTACTGTGTATTCTTCTGTATTACTTCTGACCATAAACAGTGATTTCATTACTGTGTATTCTTGTGTATTACTTCTGACCATAAACAGTGATTTCATTACTGTGTATTCTTGTGTATTACTTCTGACCATAAACAGTGATTTCATTACTGTGTATTCTTGTGTATTACTTCTGACCATAAACAGCGATTTCATTACTGTGTATTCTTCTGTATTACTTCTGACCATAAACAGTGATTTCATTACTGTGTATTCTTGCGCATTACTTCTGACCATAAACAGCGATTTCTTTACTGTGTATTCTTGTGTATTACTTCTGACCATAAACAGCCTTTTCATTACTGTGTATTCTTGTGTATTACTTCTGACCATAAACAGCGATTTCTTTACTGTGTATTCTTCTGTATTACTTCTGCCCATAAACAGCTATTTCTTTACTGTGTATTCTTCTGTATTACTTCTGACCATAAACAGCGATTTCTTTACTGTGTATTCTTCTGTATTACTTCTGCCCATAAACAGCTATTTCTTTACTGTGTATTCTTCTGTATTACTTCTGACCATAAACAGTGATTTCATTACTGTGTATTCTTGTGTATTACTTCTGACCATAAACAGTGATTTCATTACTGTGTAATTCTTGTGTATTACTTCTGACCATAAACAGTGATTTCATTACTGTGTATTCTTGTGTATTACTTCTGACCATAAACAGTGATTTCATTACTGTGTATTCTTCTGTATTACTTCTGACCATAAACAGTGATTTCATTACTGTGTATTCTTGCGCATTACTTCTGACCATAAACAGCGATTTCTTTACTGTGTATTCTTGCGCATTACTTCTGACCATAAACAGCGATTTCTTTACTGTGTATTCTTGTGTATTACTTCTGACCATAAACAGCGATTTCTTTACTGTGTATTTTTGTGTATTACTTCTGACCATAAACAGCGATTTCTTTACTGTGTATTCTTCTGTATTACTTCTGACCATAAACAGCGATTTCACTACTGTGTATTCTTGTGTATTACTTCTGACCTTAAACAGCGATTTCATTACTGTGTATTCTTGCGTATTACGTCTGACCATAAACAGCCATTTCATTACTGTGTATTCTTGTGTATTACTTCTGACCATAAACAGCCTTTTCATTACTGTGTATTCTTGTGTATTACTTCTGACCATAAACAGTGATTTCATTACTGTGTATTCTTGTGTATTACTTCTGACCATAAACAGTGATTTCATTACTGTGTATTCTTGTGTATTACTTCTGACCATAAACAGCGATTTCATACTGTGTATTCTTGTGTATTACTTCTGACCATAAACAGCGATTTCATTACTGTGTATTCTTGTGTATTACTTCTGACCATAAACAGCGATTTCATTACTGTGTATTCTTGTGTATTACTTCTGACCATAAACAGCGATTTCATTACTGTGTATTCTTGTGTATTACTTCTGACCATAAACAGCGATTTCATTACTGTGTATTCTTGTGTATTACTTCTGACCATAAACAGCGATTTCATTACTGTGTATTCTTCTGTATTACTTCTGCCCATAAACAGCGATTTCATTACTGTGTATTCTTCTGTATTACTTCTGCCCATAAACAGCGATTTCATTACTGTGTATTCTTCTGTATTACTTCTGCCCATAAACAGCGATTTCATTACTGTGTATTCTTCTGTATTACTTCTGCCCATAAACAGCGATTTCATTACTGTGTATTCTTGTGTATTACTTCTGACCATAAACAGTGATTTCATTACTGTGTATTCTTGTGTATTACTTCTGACCATAAACAGTGATTTCATTACTGTGTATTCTTGTGTATTACTTCTGACCATAAACAGTGATTTCATTACTGTGTATTCTTGTGTATTACTTCTGACCATAAACAGCGATTTCATTACTGTGTATTCTTGTGTATTACTTCTGACCATAAACAGTGATTTCATTACTGTGTATTCTTGTGTATTACTTCTGACCATAAACAGTGATTTCATTACTGTGTATTCTTGTGTATTACTTCTGACCATAAACAGCGATTTCATTACTGTGTATTCTTGTGTATTACTTCGGACCACAAACAGCGATTTCTTTACTGTGTATTCTTGTGTATTACTTCTGACCATAAACAGCGATTTCATTACTGTGTATTCTTGTGTATTACTTCGGACCACAACAGCGATTTCTTTACTGTGTATTCTTGTGTATTACTTCTGACCATAAAACAGCGATTTCATTACTGTGTATTCTTGTGTATTACTTCTGACCATAATACAGTGATTTCATTACTGTGTATTCTTGTGTATTACTTCTGACCATAAACAGTGATTTCATTACTGTGTATTCTTGTGTATTACTTCTGACCATAAACAGCGATTTTCATTACTGTGTATTCTTGTGTATTACTTCTGACCATAAACAGTGATTTCATTACTGTGTATTCTTGTGTATTACTTCTGACCATAAACAGTGATTTCATTACTGTGTATTCTTGTGTATTACTTCTGACCATAAACAGCCTTTTCATTACTGTGTATTCTTGTGTATTACTTCTGACCATAAACAGCCTTTCATTACTGTGTATTCTTGTGTATTACTTCTGACCATAAACAGCGATTTCATTACTGTGTATTCTTGTGTATTACTTCTGACCATAAACAGCGATTTCATTACTGTGTATTCTTGTGTATTACTTCTGACCATAAACAGTGATTTCATTACTGTGTATTCTTGTGTATTACTTCTGACCATAAACAGCGATTTCATTACTGTGTATTCTTGTGTATTACTTCTGACCATAAACAGCGATTTCATTACTGTGTATTCTTGTGTATTACTTCTGACCATAAACAGCCTTTTCATTACTGTGTATTCTTGTGTATTACTTCTGACCATAAACAGCCTTTTCATTACTGTGTATTCTTGTGTATTACTTCTGACCATAAACAGTGATTTCATTACTGTGTATTCTTGTGTATTACTTCTGACCATAAACAGCGATTTCATTACTGTGTATTCTTGTGTATTACTTCTGACCATAAACAGCGATTTCATTACTGTGTATTCTTGTGTATTACTTCTGACCATAAACAGCCTTTTCATTACTGTGTATTCTTGTGTATTACTTCTGACCATAAACAGTGATTTCATTACTGTGTATTCTTGTGTATTACTTCGGACCACAAACAGCGATTTCTTTACTGTGTATTCTTGTGTATTACTTCTGACCATAAACAGCCTTTTCATTACTGTGTATTCTTGTGTATTACTTCTGACCATAAACAGCGATTTCATTACTGTGTATTCTTGTGTATTACTTCTGACCATAAACAGCCATTTCATTACTGTGTATTCTTGCGTATTACTTTTGACCATAAACAGCAATTCTTTACTGTGTAATCTTGTGCAATACCTCTCACCATGAACATAGCGATTTCTTTACTGTGTTTTCTTGGGGTAAAGGTAAAAGAGATATTATCAGACTAAACAACTAAAGCGTCTATCCATCATATTCTCTTCCTTCCCCCTGCTTCTTTCGCAATCTCTAGGGACCCATTCTGTTATTCTTAATGTCCATCTATTGTCTATCATTCTCATTACATGTTCTGCCCATGTCCATTTCTTACATGTTAGAATAAGAACTCTGTAACCAATTTGGGCGGGAGAGCTTTTGTTAAATAAAATGAGATTATGAAAAGTAAAATGGCACTTTCTCTAAAATGTAAAGTATCTAATTGAAATATTTGAAATCTTAAGAAAATTTGTATGGTTTATATAAACAATTATTGAGGATATAGATAGATAAAATAATATTTTCAAAAGTTTGTGTATGTGCACAGACGTTCCTATATTGAGAATGGCGAAAGGGGGGGGGGGGCAGTGGTCCGAAAAATCAGTACGATTCAGTATTCGAACAAACGGATTCTTCCATTCCCTAATACATGGAGCATGTCTCAATTAAAAGGTTCACGGGCTGGCACCTAACCAACTGAGGGATAGTAGTACTGGAAGAGAGAGAGAGAGAGAGAGAGAGGAGAGAGAAGAGAGAGGAGAGAGAGAGAGAGAGAGAGAGAGAGTACAGGAAGGGAACGCATGGGAATTGATGGAGATTCCAAATGTTATTCCCTTTGTTCCTTTGTAGAGGTATTAGGTCCAATTAAAGGGGGCGGTGGTGGTTCGCACACAGACGTCCTGAGAGAGAGAGAGAGAGAGAGAGAGAGAGAGAGAGAGAGAGAGGGGGGGGGAGGGCGGAGCGACGTGTGGAAAATCGAAGAATTAAGAACCTATTGACAAGGGAAAAAATAAAAAAGATCCTATTAGTTTTTCCTTAAGGATATTACTGCATAAGCTTGATCTTTTTAAGAAGAGGAGAGAGAGAGAGAGAGAGAGAGAGAGAGAGAGAGAGAGAGAGAGAGAGAGGAGAGAGAGAGAGAGAGAGAGACGTGTGGAAAATCGAAGAATTAAGAACCTATTTGACAGGGAAAAAAAAAAAGATCCTATTAGTTTTTCCTTAAGGATATTACTGAATAAGCTTGAGCTTATTTAAGAAGAGCGTAGGAAAGGAGGATTGATAAGGAATCTCCTTTAGACTTAAACAATCATTTCGCGTTGCTTGGTAGGTTGCATTTCAGGATTTTAAAGGGGCAATATTACGGTGTGCGTTACAGAAGAAGCACAGGCAGCTTGTTGTGCTAGGAACAGCTCTCTCTCTCTCTCTCTCTCTCTCTCTCTCTCTCTCTCTCTCTCTCTCTCTCTCTCTCTCTCTCTCTCTCTTAATCCTCCTTTCCTACGCTCTTCTTAAATAAGCTCAAGCTTGTTCAGTAATATCCTTAAGGAACAACTAATAGGATCTTTTTTTTTTCCCTTGTCAAATAGGTTCTTATTCTTCGATTTTCCACACGTCGCTCCGCCCTCTCTCTCTCTCTCTCTCTCTCTCTCTCTCTCTCTCTCTCTCTCTCTCTCTCTCTCTCTCTCTCTCTCTCAATCCTCCTTTCCCTACGCTCTTCTTAAATAAGCTCAAGCTTATTCAGTCATATCCTTAAGGAAAAACTAATAGGATTTTTTTTTTCCTTTGTCAAATAGGTTCTTAATTCTTCGATTTTTCCACACGTCCCTCCGCCCCTCTCTCTCTCTCTCTCTCTCTCTCTCTCTCTCTCTCTCTCCTCTCCTCTCTCTCTCTCTCTCTCTCTATCGATTAAACATCAGGTTCCTGTGTCGCCCAGTGGTCACGGGTTTAAACAGCACACGCAAATGTTGTTGGCTCACAAAAAGATTGGGC
>NC_090726.1:47420768-47425768 GCF_036898095.1 Palaemon carinicauda | reverse complement strand
AAAGTGTCAAAGACTCATTTCTAACTTTCATCACTCAAAAAAGTGTCAAAAAGTCATTTCTAACCTTCATCACTCAAAAAGTGTCAAAGACTCAGTTCTAACTTTCATCACTCAAAAAGTGTCAAAGACTCATTTCTAACCTTCATCACTCAAAAAAGTGTCTCGAATGGGGAATCCGCTTCAGACCCGAATGTTTCTACCCCCTGCAATTTCTCCCCAATGAAATTCCTGCTGTAATTCGTGCCTCTGCCTGTGCGGTGGCATCCACTCTGAAGAATGAGTTTCAATCCTAGCAACGAGTCTCATCAAGGGCTCTTGTGTGTTATCTTTCCTGGGATGATTTGTCAAGCGAGTAATGGTTCTGGCCTGCGAGAGAGAGAGAGAGAGAGAGAGAGAGAGAGAGAGAGAGAGAGAGAGAGAGACTCGTGGTCCCCTTTTCTTGGATTCAACCATCTCTCTTTATTTGGCTGAGTTTCTTTGATCCAGAGGAGATTGAAACCTTCGCAGGATTTCAAAATTTTTATTTCGGTGAAAGATGTTGAATAAAAGGAAGGATTATTTTAAATAGATATATTCTTTCTTGTTAGATATACATTATATACATATATATATCATCATCATCATCATCTCCTACGCCTATTGACGCAAAGGGCCTCGGTTAGATTTCGTCAGTCGTCTCTATCTTGAGCTTTTAAATCGATGCTTCTCCATTCATCATCTACTTCACGTTTCATAGCCCATAGCCATGTAGGCCTAGGTCTTCCAACTCTGCTAGTGCCTTGTGGAGCCTAGTTGAAAGTTTGATATAAATGAATGTTTTATATATGTATATATAAATATATATATATATATATATATATATATATATGTATGTATATATATATGTGTATATATATATAATGTATATATATACTCTATATATATATATATATATATATATATATATATATATATATATATATATATATATATATATATATAGATAAAATAACCCACAATGTATGAAAAATGAAATCTATTTACCTTTTGAAAAGACTATCTCCCTTCCTCTTCAAAAATCATTTTGTTTTCTGTAGAGGAAAGGGGGAGGTCCCTTTGAAAGCTAAATAAATTTCATTTTTCATACAATGTGGGTTATTTTGTTTATCAATGATACACGGAAAATTGTGTATTTTAATATTATATATATATATATATATATATATATATATCTGTGTGTATGTATATATATATATATATATATATATATATATATATATATATCTGTGTGTGTATGTATATATATATATATATATATATATATATATATATAGATAGATATATATATATATACATATATGTGTGTTTGTGTGTGTGTACATCTGCATACACTAGTCTAATCAATTCTTATCTTTATCTGTATATCTGGTAACTCATAAAAACACGCTCCCATCCTTATAAGCCCATATTGCAGAATTTGTTTTAAAATATCTAATTCCATTGCTAACTTTAACAAGAAATTAATTTCAGACTCCTTAAGGCGAGAAAATATGTTGCAACTGAGATTGTGTTCAATACTGTTCATACTTCCTACTGTAATTGGAGTAGTGAGAGATAATCAGTTGGGAACTGAAGATTGTTACCTCATTCTCCTCCCTTGAGACATATTCTTATATTATACTTATACTTATTCTTTTACGTATTCTTATACGTATACTTATTCTTATACTTGATTACACCAATCCCCTGAAGACGAAAGAAGGTATATACAGAAATGTTTTTGACGATATCAAAAGGGACGTTGGAAAGATTCTCTCTCTCTCTCTCTCTCTCTCTCTCTCTCTCTCTCTCTCTCTCTCTCTCTCTCTCTCTTGGAATATTCATAGCTGGAACTTCGCGCGACACCTCACCTTTCTCCATCTTTCGATGTTTTCTCACTCTTACTCTCACTGTCTATCTCTATCGCCTCTATATTTACACACACACACACACACACACACACACACACACACATATATATATATATATATATATATATATATATATATGCATGTGTGTGTGTGTCAGCATTATCATCATCATCATCATAAGTCGTTACTAGTCCACTGCAGAACAGTGGCCTCAGACATGTCCTTCCATTTGCGTCTGTTTATATATCATCATCATCATCATCGAAAATAGTCCACTGCAGGACAAAGGCCTCAGACATACACACACATATATGAAGAAATATCACGAAACTAGGCAGGACTTAAACTTATATTTCCTATTTTCATTTCCCCTGTGGTTCTTTTGCATCTGAGCATCGCGTTTCCCTGTGATTATTACGCATATATATATATATATATATATATATATATATATATATATATATATATATTTATATATATATATATATATATTTATATATATATATATATATATATATATATTATTATTACTATCCAAGCTATAACCCTAGTTGGAAAAGCAAGATGCTATAAGCCCAAGGGCTCCTACAGGGAAAAATAGGCCAGTAAGGAAAGGAAATAAATAAATGATGAGAATAAATTAACAATATATCCTTCTAAAAACAGTAACAGCGTCAAAACAAATATGCCCTATATAAACTATTAACAACGCTAGAAACAGATATGTCCTATATAAACTATTAACAACGTCAAAACAGATATGTCCTATATAAACTATTAACAACGTCAAAAACCGATATGTCATATATAAACAATAAAAAGACTCATGTCAGCCTGGTCAACATGAAAACATTTGCTCCAACTTTGAACTTTTGAAGTTCTACTGATTCAACTACCCGATTAGGAAGATCATTCCACAACTTGGTAACAACTGGAATAAAACTTCTTGAATACTATGTAGTATTGAGCCTCATGGTGGAGAAGGCCTGGCTATTAGAATTACCTGCCTGCCTAGTATTACGAACAGGATAGTATTGTCCAGGGAGATCTTAATGTAAAGGATGGTCAGAATTATGAAAAATCTTATGCAACATGCATAATGAACTGATTAGGAAGATCATTCCCAAAACTTGGTAATAGCAGATGATAATCAATAAATAACTGTATAACAAATTTTATAAGTTGAATGGGATTTCATTTTAAATTATTTCGCTTCACTTTTCCATCCGAGGAAGTTTTTAGATGATTCTCCTGTGTAACCTCCAGAGCCATACTGAAAAATTCATGAGTCTGACGTGAGGACGTCAAAGGTGAGAGTTGAAAGCGAGGACTATTCGTTGTTCTTCACTTTTTTTTTGGCTAGATTATTATTATCATCATTTTTATCATTATTATTATTATTATTGTTATTATTATTATTATTATTGTTGTTGTTGTTGTTGTTGTTACTTGCTAAGGTACAACCATTGTTGGAAAAGCAGGATGCTAAAAGCCCAGGGGCTCCAACAGGGAATTATTATTATTATTAATTGCTAAGCTACAACCCTCGTTGGAAAAAAAAAAAGATGCTATAAGCCCAAGAGCTACAACACGGAATTATTATTATTATTATTATTATTACTTGCTAAGCTACTACCCTTGTTGGGAAAGCAGATTGCTATAAGCCCAAGGGCTGTAACAGGGAAAATAGCTCAGTGAGGAAAGGAAATAAGGAAATAGATAAACTATAAGAGAAGTAGTTAGTTATTATTATTATTATTATTATTATTACTTTTACTTGCTAAGCTACAACCATTGTTGGAAAAGCAGGATGCTATAAGCCCAGGGGAACTGGGAATTATTATTATTATTATTATTATTATTATTATTATTATTATTATTATTATTATTATTAGCAGCAGCAGCCGCTAAGCTATAGTCCTAGTTGAAAAAGCAGTATGCTATAAGCCCATGGGCTTCAACAAGGAAAAATAGCCTAGTGAGGAAAGGAAATAAGGTAATAGATAACTACAAGACCAGTAAGGAACAATTGAAATAAAACATTTTAAGAACAGTAACAACGTTGAAATAGACTTTTCATAAATAAACTTCAAAAAGCGACTTATATCAACATTTCCATAAAAACATTCCCTGCAAGTTTGAAATTATGAAGTGCCACCCGATTCAAGTACCCGATTAGGAAGATCATTCCACAACTTGTTCACAGCTGGAATAAAATGTTGTGAAAGATAACCAATGAATTGGACTTATTTTCCTGTAAATCGAAAGAAACAGATATCTGTTTGAGGCTCGAGGTGAGGATGGCAGGTTCATCCCTACCAAGATTCTTGGACATGATGTGTCGTATTTTTAACTTTACTTCAGAAGCAGGTCTTCTGAAAGCTATTTATATTATATAATGACATATTATTATTATTATTATTATTATTATTATCATCATTATTATTACTACTAGCCAAGCTACAACCCTAGTTGAAAAAGCAAGATGCTATAAGCCTAAGGGCTCCAACAGGGAAAAATATCCCAGTGAGGAAAGGAAATAAGGAAATAAATAAATGATGAGAATAAATTAATATATCATTCTAAAAAACAGTAACAGCGTCTAAACAGATATGTCCTATATAAACTATTAACAACGTCAAAAACAGATATGTCAAATAAACTATAGAAAGACTCATGTCAGCCTGGTCAACATAAAAACATATTTGCCTTTATGGTTTTAATTGATATTCTTTTATTCTTTATAATAAAGGATATCTGCGTCAATGACCTTAGATGCCAGGATGCCAGAAAACCTTAAATCAATCAATTAATCATAATCTGGTGCTAAATATAGCTGCATGAAAAGATAGTGTGATAGTGCAGGTAAATGAGGAGTTAGGCCTAAGATTCAGGTCCGTCATAATATACCTGCAATAAAGCAAGTCACGTCAGAATCACATATGTAATGTTTAGCTGTTGGAGACAAAGGTGTTTTTTTTTTTTTTTTTTTTTCGAGAGAGAGAGAGAGAGAGAGAGAGAGAGAGAGAGAGAGAGAGAGAGAGAGAGAGAGAGAGAGTCCCAGCAAGGAAGTTTGGTTGTTCTTTTTTTTTTTGTAATTTGATAAGTTAA
>NC_090726.1:47408268-47415768 GCF_036898095.1 Palaemon carinicauda | reverse complement strand
TGTTCGTTGTTCGTTGATCAACTTTGATTTAAAGAACTTCGTTTGTGATGGGTTTGTTATTTTGTTCGATAATGATAAACCGTTTATTAATTCGTCTCAGTAATGGTAAGCAGTTATTTTGTCTCACAATAAAGGTGAACAGTAGTTATTTTGTCTCTCAATAAGGGTGTACAGTAGTTATTTTGTCTCAATAATGATAAACAGTAGTTATTTAGTCTCAATAATGATAAACAGTAGTTATTTTGTCTCTCAATAAGGGTGTACAGTAGTTATTTTGTCTCAATAATGATAAACAGTAGTTATTTAGTCTCAATAATGATAAACAGTAGTTATTTTGTCTCACAATAATGATAAACAGTAGTTATTTTGTCTCAATAATGATAAACAGTAGTTATTTAGTCTCAATAATGATAAACAGTAGTTATTTTGTCTCAATAATGATAAACAGTATTTATTTTGTCTCAATAATGATAAACAGTAGTTATTTTGTCTCAATAATGATAAACAGTAGTTATTTTGTCTCGCAATAAGGGTGAACAGTAGTTATTTTGTCTCAATAATGATAAACAGTAGTTATTTTGTATCAATGATAAACAGTAGTTATTTTGTCTCAATAATGATAAACAGTAGTTATTTTGTATCAATGATAAACAGTAGTTATTTTGTATCAATGATAAACAGTAGTTATTTTGTCTCAATAATGATAAACAGTAGTTATTTTGTCTCTCAATGATGATAAACAGATGTTATTTTGTCTTCTAATAGTGAGAAACTTTTCAATTTGTCTATCATTAATGATAAACAGTTGTTATATTGTCTCTCAATAATGATAAATTGTTTCTTTTTATAGTTTATATATGAAAGAGCTATTTTAATGTTGTTACTGTTCTTAAAATATTTTATTTAGTTCATTACTTCTCTTGTAGTTTATTTATTTCTTTTTTTTTTCCTTTCCTCACTGGGCTATTTTTCTATGTTGGAGCCCTTGGGCTTATGGCATTCTGCTTTTCCAATTTGGGTTATAGCTAAGTTAGTAATAATAATAATAATAATAATAATAAGACTAAAGTTGCTCATATTTTGTACACCTACTTCTCATATATTTTCATTTTTACTCTCTCTCTCTCTCTCTCTCTCTCTCTCTCTCTCTCTCTCTCTCTCTCTCTCTCTCTTTTGCAGGCTTTTCAATCTATATGTCAGATCTCTTCGACAGGACAGAATTCTGTACACCCTTCTAGAATGATTTTTTAGTACACCTTCCTTTTTTATCCCGTTTTCTTTTTCTTTACATTTTCCAAGTTTTGTGGCACTTCCCTTACCCCCCCCCCCTCCACTCCACCTCCTTTTTTATCTCTCTCCCTTCCACCTCTTTCACCCCTCCTTGATTTATTTTGCTATTTTTAGCTCTACTTCCAATTCCCAGCTTTTCCATAGTATTCATAATTTCAGCGGCCGTTTATTTTATCCCACTGAAATGGCTATTAATCTGGCCGATTCTTTCGTTTATAATGATAAACAAGATTGAAGTCTATAGTCAATTTCTTTTAATGAGGCTATTTTTCCCTGCTGGAGCCTCCGGGCGTATAGCATGTTGCTTTTCCTACTAGGGTTGTAGCTTAGCTAGTAATAATACACTTATAGTTTGGGGTGTAATACTAGTTTATTCATAACGAGAAGCTTATTATTATTATTATTATTATTATTATTATTATTTCCATCCAAACTACAATGCTAGGTGGGAAAGCAGGATGCTCTAAGCCCAAAGGTTCCAACAGGTAGTAAGGTTGGCCTGGGCACCAGCCACCCGTTGAGATACTACCGCTAGAGAGTTATGGGGGCTTTTGACTGGCCAGACAGTAGTACATTGGACCCCTCTCTCTGGTTACTGTTCACTCTCCTTCTGCCTACACACACACACACACACACACACACACACCGAATAGTCTGGCCTATTCTTTACATATTTTCCTCTGCTTCATATACCTGACAACACTGAGATTACCAAACAATTCTTCTTACTGCAATGTAATTTTTCAGTGGCCACTTTCCTCTTTGTAAGGGTAGAAGAGACTCTTTAGCTATGGTAAGCAGCCCATCTAGGAGAAGGACACTCCAAAATCAAACCATTATTCTCTAATCTTGGGTAATGCCATAGCCTCTGTACCATGGTCTTCCACTGTCTTGGGTTAGAGTTTTCTTGTTTGAGGGTGCACTCGGGCACATTATTCTATCTTAATTCTCTTCCTCTTGTTTTGTTAAAGCTTTTCTAGTTTATATAGGAGATAATCATTTTAATGTTGTTGCTCTTAAAATATTTTATTTTTCTTCGTTTCCTTTCCTCACTGAGCTATTTCCCTGTTGGAGCCCCAGGGCTTATAGCATCCTGCTTTTCCAACTAGGGTTGTAGCTTAGCAAATAATAGTAATAATGATAATAACAACAGGGAAAAATAGCCCAGTGAAGAAAGGAAACTAAGAAATAAACTATATCAAGCCAAGCTACAACCCTAGTTGGAAAAGCAGGATGCTATAAGCACAAGGGGTCCGACAGGGAAAAATAGCCCTATGAGGAAAAGAAACAAAGAAATAGATAAACTACAAGAGAAGTAATAAACAATTGAAAAGAAAGTATTTTAAGAAAAGTAACAACACCAAAATAGATTTTTCTTCAAAAAAGTGGAAGAGAGATAAAATAGAAAAGTATAGTTAACGTATTATTATCACAATGATATATATCACAAATATAGCTATCATTGAAATCTTTAGTCCGTGCAGAGAGGTTCGTAAATAGCCCTTTCAACAGAACTATATAATTTCATTCACTCACATTAATAATTCAATAGTTTCTATTGATTCGTGTTATGACTCAACTCTCTGATCGATTGAATTGAGGTAGTTCGAAATAAAGTATTGCCAGCTCGTCCCTTCACTAGCCCTTGTCTGCTTCACCTTCATCTAACTTTTTTTGGTATAAGACTTAGGCCGGGAGCACACTAGCGACTCCGTGGCGCCACAAAGCCACAGCATCGTGTGGCGGGGATGTGGTCTCCCATAGGTTTCCATTGTTTTCATAGCCACGCCACGCCTGTGGCGGAGATGAGGTACAGAGAGCCACAGTCGCTTGCCACTGTCGCTAGTTTGCGCGGCAACCACGCCTGTGGCGGGGATGAGCGACAGAGAGTCACAGTCGCTTGCCACAGTCGCTAGTTTGCGCGGCAAAACTTGAAAACAATGGAAACCTATGGGAGACCGCATCCCTGCCACACGATGCTGTGGCTTTGTGGCGCCACAGAGTCGCTAGTGTGCTCCTGGCCTTTAAAATACAATTTCTACCTTGGTGTTGTTTAAAAGGAGGTTGATTGATTGATTGAATTACGTATATTGCATTGCCAACAACTATTACTCTAATCGGGTAGTTGAATCTCCCGGGACCATTCTATCCTGTTCGTAATACTAGGCAGGCAGTTAATTCTAATAGCCAGGTCTTCTCCGTCATGAGGCTCAGTACTACACAGTATTCTAGAAGTTTTATTCCAGCTGTTACCAAGTTGTGGAATTATCTTCCTATTCGGGTAGTTGAATCAGTAGAACTTCAAAAGTTCAAAGTTGGAGCAAATGTTTTATGTTGACCAGGCTGACATGAGTCTTTTTATACTTTATACATGACATATCTGTTTTTGACGTTGTTAATAGTTTATATAGGACATATCTGTTTTGACGCTGTTACTATTTTTAGAATGATATATTGTTAATTTATTCTCATCACTTATTTATTTCCTTATTTCCTTTCCTCACTGGGCTATTTTTCCCTATTGGAGCCCTTGGGCTTATAGCATCTTGTTTTTCCAACTAGGGTTGTAGCTTGCAATGTGAAGTAGAAATAGGGGTTGATTAGCTTGCGATGTTTACATAGCGTTAATCTAAGTTTCAGTAAATAATCATTTTATTATTATGATGCGAATAGTTATCAGATGATGGAAAAACGCCAGCTATTTGCACATGATTTTAATATCTCTCTCTCTCTCTCTCTCTCTCTCTCTCTCTCTCTCTCTCTCTCTCTCATATCATAAGAAAGAGAATCATGAATTCAACTAATGACTTCGCATCCCCTAATCATGACAAAGTTTCCCAACAATGGGAGTAATTATGCAAATTAATCTCCCGTGAACTTCTGTCAAAAGTTACGTGAAATTTGATGATGATGGCAAGTAATAATGATAAGAGGGAGAGGCCTAGACGGTAGTGTGATGGTGAAGATAAGAGTGAGAGGCCTAGAGCGTAGTTTGATGGTGAAGATAAGAGTGAGAGGCGTAGACGGTAGTGAGTTGGTGAAAATGAGAGCGAGAGGCCTAGGTGGTAGTGTGATGGTGAAGATAAGAGTGAGAGGCCTAGAGGGTAGTGTGATGGTGAAGACAAGAGTGAGAGGCCTAGAGGGTAGTGAGATGGTGAAGATGAGAGTGAGAGGCCTAGCGGGTAGTTGGATGGTGAAGAAAAGAGTGAGAGGCCTAGAGGGTAGTGTGATGGTGAAGATAAGAGTGAGAGGCCTAGAGGGTAGTGTGATGGTGAAGATAAGAGTGAGAGGCCTAGAGGGTATTGTGATGGTGAAGATGAGAGTGAGAGGCCTAGAGGGTAGTTTGATGGTGAAGATAAGAGTGAGAGGCTTAGAGGGTAGTTTGATGGTGAAGATAAGAGTGAGAGGCCTGGAGGGTAGTTGGATGGTGAAGATCAGAGGGAGAGGCCTAGAGGGTAGTGTTATGGTGAACATAAGAAGAGTGAAGTTCTAGTGGATAGTGCGTATGGTCCGTAAACCTGCCTACTGATGGTGTAAATAAAAAAACTCTACAAATAGTGACAGCGAAGATGAATATGACAAATAGTGCCGTTGAGAACAGTAATCCACTATTCTAAAGTTGGCACTAGCTTGATAGTGATAATTTCCACGGAAATGGCAGTTAGATTAATGACGTACACATTGATTATGACTTTGATAGTGATGTTGAAGGTTAAGGGCTAAAACGCTACGACTAACAATGATGAAATCGATTTCAGACTATGATAGTGATCATCATCATCATCTCCTACGCCTATTGACGCAAAGGGCCTTAGTTAGATGTCACCATGTCACCAGTCGTCTCTATCTTGAGCTTTTAAATCAATGCTTCTCCATTCGTCATCTTCTACTTCACGCTTCATAGGTCTAACTGACACTTTCACGACTTTTTGGCCACGAATTTGTCGTGGCAAGTCGTGACATTTTGTGGCACGAACTGGAAGATGAAAAAAAAAAAAATACCTCAGAATCACAGCTGACCTGTCCACATTGAAACGAACTGGCACGACGAGTTAACGCATAGTTTGCGCATAGTTTGTGCACTTCCCGCATCGTCCCGACGAGTTCACGAACAGTTCGCGCATAGTTCACGACCTGGTCACGAAATTTTGTCGTGACCAAAATTTTGAACATTTCAAAATTCTCGTCACAACATGCCACGATGTCACGATGGGTTTAGAACACTTCACGCCAGTTCACGACGAGTTCACGCCAGTTCACGACTCGAGTCGTGACAATGCGTGCCACAAATTCGTGCAAGTGTCAGCCTGGTTATAGTCTCTCAGCCATGTAGGCCTGGGTCTTCCAACTCTCCCAGTGCCTTGTGGATCCCAGCTACACGTTTGGTGAACTTCTCTCTCTTGGGGAGTGCGAAGAGCATGCCCAAACCATCTCCATCTCATAGTGATATTAAGGAAATTTGTTGGTCGAGTACCAACGGGGGAAAAAAACTTGGTCGATGTGATTGGCTGTGTTATACGCTAAGGTCAACCTTTGGCTGTGTTATCACTAAGGTCGACCTTGGGCTGTGTTATCACTAAGGTCGACCTTGGGCTGTGTTATCACTAAGGCCGACCTTTGGCTGCGTCATCACTAAGGTCGACCTTTGGCTGTGTTATCACTAAGGTCGACCTTCGGGATTGGAAACGAAGGAACTACTTCCACGTCATCTTGAATGTTATCGATCGCTCACGTGCTATACGTGTAGTTGTCACGTCAACGAAGCCTTTCTTTTTTAAATGGAACTTGCATTGGATAGTCTATGGGAGCCCGATAATGTTTACTGCGTAATTATTATTATTATTATTATTATTATTATTATTATTATTATTATTGGTATTCTTAGTATTATAATTATTTTCATTTTTATTATTTTATTACTTTTTATTATTATTATCATTACTATTATTATTATTATTGTTATTATTATTATTATTATTATTATTTTTATTAATATTATTATTATTATCATTAGTATTCTTAGTATTATAATAATTATTTTCATTTTTATCATTTTATTACTTTATTATTATTATCATTACTATTATTATTATTATTGTTATTATTATTATTATTATTATTATTTTTATTATTATTAAGATTATTATTATTATTATTAGTATCCTTAGTATTATAATAATTATTATCATTTTTATTATTTTATTACTTTTTATTATTATTAAGATTATTATTATCATTATCATTAGTACTGTATTCTTATTATTATTATCATTATTATTATTATTATATGATTAGGGAGCTTTCTTACCCACTATTTTTTGTTTATAAGTATGTCTATATGCTTAGATCTACTTATTGTAAGTATTTGACAATTAAACAGCTTGAGCAATTACAATGCCAGGAGGCCAGAGAACCTCAAATTAGTCAATCAATCAATCAATCAATCAATCATTGATAAAAAGGGATAGAGTGATATATCCTTGATTGGTAACGTCTCTGTCTGATGTTTCCCAGTCGGGGGTTCGAGTCCCGCTCAGACTCGTTAGTGCCATTTGTGTCTGCAACCTAACCATCCTTGTGAGCTAAGGTTGGGGGGGGGGGGTTGGGGGGAGCCTATAGGTCTATCTGCTGAGTCATCAGCAGCCACTGCCTGGCCCTCCCTTGGTCCTAGTTTGGGTGGAGAGGAGGCTGGGGCGCTGATCATATAATATATGGTCAGTCTGTAGGGCATTGTCCTGTTTGCTAGGGAAATGTCACTGTCCCATGCCTCTGCCATTCATGAGCGACCTTTAAAGATTTAAACACGCATATACACACACACACACGCACGCACGCACGCACGCACGCACGCACGCACATGCATTACGTAAGGGAATCAGTACGAAAGCAAACGACTGCAACCTTAAAAGTGTTCTTTGTCACTAACATCGAAGAGACGGGAAGCATTATAAAAAGAATTATATAAGTACCCAAAGGTTTAAGGGCCGCTCATGAATGGCAGAGGGAAGGGACAGTGACATTGCCCTGTCGAGCAGGACAATGCCCTAGAGAATGAGCATATATGCATATGATCAGCGCCAAGCCCCCTCTCCACCTAAGCTAGGGCCAAGGAGGGCCAGGCAATGGCTGCTGATGACTTAGCAGATAGGCCTATAGGCTCCCCAAAATCACCCATCCTTAGCTCACAAGGATGGGGACGTTGCAGCGACC
>NC_090726.1:47378268-47405768 GCF_036898095.1 Palaemon carinicauda | reverse complement strand
GGCAACCCAGCCTCTATTACCTTGGTGGAAGGCAACCCAGCCTCTATTACAAATCTGCCTCTATTGCCTTGGTGGTAGGCAACCCAGCCTCTATTACCTTGGTGGTAGGCAACCCAGCCATTTATCACTTTGTTGGTAGGCAACCCAGCGTCTATTACATTGGTGGTAGGCAACCCAGCCTCTGTTACCTTGGTGGTAAGCAAATCTGTCTCTATTACCTTGGTGGTAGGCAACCCAGCCTCTATTACGTTGTTGGTAGGCCACCCAGCCTCTATTACCTTGGCGGTAGGCAACCCAGCCTCTGTTACCTTGGTGGTAAGCAAATCTGTCTCTATTACCTTGGTGGTAGGCAACCCAGCCTCTATTACGTTGTTGGTAGGCCAACCAGCCTCTATTACCTTGGCGGTAGGCAACCCAGCCTCTGTTACCTTGGTGGTAAGCAAATCTGTCTCTATTACCTTGTTGGTAAGCAACCCAGCCTCTATTACGTTGTTGGTAGGCCAACCAGCCTCTATTACCTTGGTGGTAGGTATCCCAGCCACCTATCCCTTGGTGGTAGGCAACCCAGCCTCTATTACCTTGTTGGTAGGCAACCCAGCCTCTTTTACCTTGTTGGTAGGCAACCCAGCGTCTATTACCTTGGTGGAAGGCAACCCAGCCTCTATTACAAATCTGCCTCTATTGCCTTGGTAGTAGGCAACCCAGCCTCTATTACCTTGTTGGTAGGCAACCCAGCCTCTATTACCTTGGTGGAAGGCAACCCAGCATCTATTACAAATCTGCCTCTATTGCCTTGGTGGTAGGCAACCCAGCCTCTATTACCTTGGTGGTAGGCAACCCAGCCATTTATCACTTTGTTGGTAGGCAACCCAGCGTCTATTACCTTGGTGGTAGGCAACCCAGCCTCTATTACCTTGTTGGTAGGCAACCCAGCCTCTATTACCTTGGCGGTAGGCAACCCAGCGTCTATTACCTTGGTGGTAGGCAACCCAGCCTCTATTACCTTGTTGGTAGGCAACCCAGCGTCTATTACCTTGGTGGTAGGCAACCCAGCCTCTATTACCTTGTTGGTAGGCAACCCAGCGTCTATTACCTTGGTGGAAGGCAACCCAGCCTCTATTACAAATCTGCCTCTATTGCCTTGGTGGTAGGCAACCCAGCCTCTATTACCTTGTTGGTAGGCAACCCAGCCTCTATTACCTTGGTGGAAGGCAACCCAGCCTCTATTACAAATCTGCCTCTATTGCCTTGGTGGTAGGCAACCCAGCCTCTATTACCTTGGTGGTAGGCAACCCAGCCATTTATCACTTTGTTGGTAGGCAACCCAGCGTCTATTACCTTGGTGGTAGGCAACCCAGCCTCTATTACCTTGTTGGTAGGCAACCCAGCGTCTATTACCTTGGTGGTAGGCAACCCAGCCTCTATTACCTTGTTGGTAGGCAACCCAGCCTCTATTACCTTATTGGTAGGCAACCCAGCCTCTATTACCTTGTTGGTAGGCAACCCAGCCTCTATTACCTTGGCGGTAGGCAACCCAGCCTCTGTTACTTTGTTGGTATGCAACCCAGGCTCTATTAACTTGTTGGTAGGCCAACTAGCCTCTATTATCTTCTTGGTAAGCAAATCTGCCTCTATTACAAATCTGCCTCTATTGCCTTGGTGGTAGGCAACCCAGCCTCTATTACTTTGTTGGTATGCAACCCAGCCTCTATTACCTTGTTGGTAAGCAACTCTGCCTCTATTACAAATCGCCTCTATTACCTTGTTGGTAGACAAATCTGCCTCTATTAGAAATATGCCTCTATTACCTTAGTGGTAGGCAACCCAGCCTCTATTACCTTGGTGGAAGGCAACCCAGCCTCTATTACCTTGGTGGAAGGCAACCCAGCCTCTATTACCTTGGTGGTAGGCAACCAAGCCTCTATTACCTTGGTGGAAGGCAACCCAGCCTCTATTACCTTGGTGGTAGGCAACCAAGCCTCTATTACCTTGGTGGTAGGCAACCAAGCCTCTATTACCTTGTTGGTAGGCAACCCAGCCACCTATCTCTTGGAGGTAGGCAACCCAGTGTCTATTACCTTGTTGGTAGGCAACTCAGCCTCTATTACCTTGTTGGTAAGCAAATCTGCCTCTATTGTCTTGGTGGTAGGCAACCCAGCCTCTGTTACTTTGTTGGTAGGCAACCCAGCCTCTAATACCTTGGTGGTAGGCAACCCAGCGTCTATTACCTTGTTGGTAGGCAACCCAGCCTCTGTTACTTTGTTGGTAGGCAACCCAGCGTGTATTACCTTGTTGGTAGGCAACCCAGCCTCTGTTACTTTGTTGTTAGGCAACCCAGCCTCTATTACCTTGTTGGTAAGCAAATCTGCCTCTATTACCTTGGGGGTAGGCAACCCAGCCTCTATTACCTTGGTGGTAGGCAACCCAGCCTCTATTACCTCGTTGGTAAGCAAATCTGCCTCTATTGCCTTGGTGGTAGGCAACCCAGCCTCTATTACCTTGTTGGTAAACAAATATGCCTCTATTGCCTTAGTGGTAGGCAACCCAGCCTCTATTACCTTGTTGGTAAGCAAATCTGCCTCTATTGCCTTGATGGTAGGCAACCCAGCCTCTATTACCTTGTTGGTAAACAAATATGCCTCTATTGCCTTAGTGGTAGGCAACCCAGCATCTATTACCTTGTCAGTAAGCAAATCTGCCTCTATTACCTTGTTGGTAGGCAACCCAGCCTCTATTACCTTGTTGGTAAACAAATATGCCTCTATTGCCTTAGTGGTAGGCAACCCAGCCTCTATTACCTTGTTGGTAAGCAAATCTGCCTCTATTACCTTGGTGGTAGGCAACCCAGCCTCTATTACCTTGTTGGTAGGCCAACCAGCCTCTATTACCTTGGTGGTAGGCAACCCAGCCTCTATTACCTTGGTGGTAGGCAACCCAGCCATCTATCCTCTGTGGTAGGCAACCCAGCGTCTATTACCTTGGTGGTAGGCAACCCAGCTATTTATCACTTTGGTGGTAGGCAACCCAGCCTCTATTACCTTGTTGGTAGGCCAACCAGCCTCTATTACCTTGGCGGTAGGCAACCCAGCCTCTATTACCTTGGTGGTAGGCAACCCAGCCATCTATCCTCTGTGGTAGGCAACCCAGCCTCTATTACCTGCCTCTATTACCTTGGTGGTAGGCAACCCAGCCATCTATCCTCTGTGGTAGGCAACCCAGCCTCTATTACCTGCCTCTATTACCTTGGTGGTAGGCAACCCAGCCATCTATCCTCTGTGGTAGGCAACCCAGCGTCTATTACCTTGGTGGTAGGCAACCCAGCTATTTATCACTTTGGTGGTAGGCAACCCAGCCTCTAATACCTTGGTGGTAGGCAACCCAGCCATCTATCCTCTGAGGTAGGCAACCCAGCCATTTATCACTTTGGTGGTAGGCAACCCAGCCTCTATTACCTTGATGGTAGGCAACCCAGTCATTTATCACTTTGGTGGTAGGCAACCCAGCCATCTATCCTCTGAGGTAGGCAACCCAGCCATTTATCACTTTGGTGGTAGGCAACCCAGCCTCTATTACCTTGGTGGTAGGCAACCCAGCCTCTAATACCTTGGTGGTAGGCAACCCAGCCTCTATTACCTTGTTGGTAGGCAACCCAGCCACTAATACTTCAGTGGTAGGCAACCCAGCCATCTATCCTCTGAGGTAGGCAACCCAGCCATTTAACACTTTGGTGGTAGGCAACCCAGCCTCTATTACCTTGTTGGTAGGCCAACCAGCCTCTATTGCCTTGGTGGTATGGTAGGCAACCCAGCCATCTATCCTCTGTGGTAAGCAAGCCAGCCTCTATTACCTTGTTGGCAGGCAACCCAGTCATCTATCCTCTGTGGTAGGCAACCCAGCCAGGTATCCCCAGTATGGGGAACCTCCCCAGGTGGGGAGAGAGGTTATAGGGAACTGGAGAGAAGGGTGAGAGAACAGGTGAGTCACCTAGACTGGTTCTTTTCATAATAATATTGTCAATCTGTCACTCGTACATCGATTGAAAGTGTGTTCTATTTATAAATCGCTGGATTTGTATGAAACCTGTCTTCTCCTCAACAGGTATTGCAACGATTTTTTTGCACGTGTGTAACAGGTATTGCAACGTATTATTTTTTGCACTCTTGATACAGGTATTGCAACGTTTTTTTTTTTTTTTTGCAAGTTTGATACAGGTATTGCAACGTTTTTTTTTGCAATTTTGATACAGGTATTGCTTCGATATTTTTGCACGTTTGATACAGGTATTGCAACGTGTATTTTTTACACGTTTGAAACAGGTATTGCAACGTTTTTTTTTTTTTTTTTTTGCAAGTTTGATACAGGTATTACAACGTTTTATTTCTTGCACGTTTGATACAGGTATTGCAACGATTTGTTTTTGCACTTTTTTTCATTTCCCGGTTACACTTTTAAACAATATTAGGAAGAGCATTTATATATATACATACATATATATATATATATATATATATATATATATATATATATATATATATATATATATATATATATTGGATCCAAAATTGTCTATCAGATTCTTTTCTAATTTATCAAGATTAGTTTGATAAGGCTCTGTCTATTTCCTGTGCTTTCACGTTTAAATAGTTTCGAGGTAGTTTATCAGATCTGAAAAAAAAAATGTATATTGCCGGATATAAATTTATAAGATAAGAGTTAAAGTAACAACGCGTTCCTTGTTCCTGAAATTGTAGACTTAGAAAGGCTGAAGTTATATGATGACTCGTCACCAACACACGTGACTTTGATAGAAGTAGATATCAACTTAGAAAGGCTGAACTTATATGATCATTCGTCACCAACACAGGTGACTTTGATAGAAGTAAATATCAACTTAGAAAGGCTGAAGTCATATGATGATTCGTCACCAACACACGTTACCTTAATAGAAGTAAATATCAACTTAGAAAGGCTGAAGTTATATGATGATTCGTCACCAACACAGGTGACTTTGATAGAAGTAAATGTGAACTTAGAAAGGCTGAAGTTATATGATGATTCGTCACCAACACACGTGACTTTAATAGAAGTAGATATCAACTTAGAAAGGCTGAAGTTATATGATCATTCGTCACCAACACAGGTGACTTTGATAGAAGTAAATATCAACTTAGAAAGGCTAAAATCATATGATGATTCGTCACCAACACACGTGACCTTAATAGAAGTAAATATCAACTTAGAAAGGCTGAAGTTATATGATGATTCGTCACCAACACAGGTGACTTTGATAGAAGTAAATGTGAACTTAGAAAGGCTGAAGTTATATGATGATTCGTGTTAGAAAGGCTGAAGTTATATGATGATTCGTGTTAGAAAGGCTGAAGAAATATGATGATTTGTGTTAGAAAGGCTGAAGTTATATGATGATTCGTGTTAGAAAGGCTGAAGTTATATGATGATTCGTGTTAGAAAGGCTGAAGTTATATGATGATTCGTGTTAGAAAGGCTGAAGTTATATGATGATTCGTGTTAGAAAGGCTGAAGTTATATGATGATTCGTCACCAACACACGTGACTTTTATAGAAGTAGATATCAACCACAAATGGGATGTGATATCGAATTTAACCTTGAAATATATATCCACTGGAAATTCTTTCATGATAAATGCTTCGAGCTAGGCAATGACTCGAACTTGTGCTTCTGAGATCAAGGTTGCATTTGATATTAAGTACCATTTCTGGTTGATATGTATATGTTTTCATGTTGACCAGGCTGACATGAGTCTTTTTATAGTTTACATATGACATCTGTTTTTGACGTTGTTAATAGTTTATATATGACATATCTGTTTTGACGTTGTTACTGTTTTAGAATGATTTATTGTTAGTTTGTTCCTATCATTTATTTATTTCCTTATTTCCTTTCCTCACTGGCCTATTTTTCCCTATTGGAGCCCTTGGGCTTATAGTATCTTGCTTTACCAACTAGGGTTGTAGCTTGGCTAGTAATAATAATAATAATAATCTATTAAATGCTCGCGTGTTAGTGACAAGTGATCTTAAATAGCCACGTGTTCCTTTCCTCATTGGGCTATTTTTCCCTATTGGAGCCCTTGGGTATAGCATCTTGCTTTTCCAACTAGGGTTGTAGCTTGGCTAGTAATAATAATAATAATAATAATAATAATAATAATCTATTAAATGCTCGCGTGTTAGTGACAAGTGATCTTAAATAGCCTCGTGTTAGAAACTCATTGATGGGTTGATTTCAAGTCTAAGTATAGAGTCCTGAATTCGACAGGAATATGTCCACTGTACAGGTAATGAACTTGTATCTCTCTTAATGATTCATTGGTTGAGTCTTTTGGGACTGTTTCGAATCAGAGGTATAGGTTCGAATCCTTGCCCAGCCAGAAGCATGAATCAGAAAAGAATTACTAATAGTTTTTATAATTTATATAGGAGATATTTATTTTAATGTTATTCTTAAAATATTTAATTTTTCCTTCTTTCCTGTCCTCACTGAGCTATTTTCCCTGTTGGAGCCCCTGGGCTTATAGCATTCTGCTTTTCTAACTAGGGTTCTAGCTTAGCAATTAATAATAATAATAATAATAATATATTCTAAATTGAATTTGATATTAAACCCCAATTATTAGGGTTCATAGTTACACATTATATACACATTTCCCTTTCTGACTGGGGATACATTAATGTGGTGAACTAGACGAGGCTGCTATACGATATGCTAATGTTGTAATGTATGTGAAGGCAAGAAAATACCTATAGTCAATTTCTTTTAGCGAGGCAGATTTGCACCGACTCGCAGTGGTGCCCTTTTAGCTCGGAAAAGTTTCCTGACCGCTGATTGGCAGGACAAGATCATTCTAACCAATCAGCGATCAGGAAACCTTCTCGAGCTAAAAGGACACCGTTGCGAGTCGGTGCAAATCTGCAACGACTCGCAGCTGTGCCCTTTTAGCTCGGAAAAGTATCCTGATCGCTGATTGGTTGGACAAGATCATTCTAACCAATCAGCGATCAGGAAACTTTTCCGAGCTAAAAGGGCACCGCTGCGAGTCGGTGCAAATCTGCCTCGCTAAAAGAAACGGACTATAGTGGGGGTTGTAGACCCCTGGGGAGAGGAAACGATATCCTGTAGTAGTGACGTGCTCATATATAGCGATAAAGATTAATTGATAACCCATACATTCGTAGTACCATCCACGGTCTTTCTTAATCAATCCGTTTGTTACTAAATACAAAATTACTTAGTGAAAATGTATGTACTTTTGGTGGAAGAAATGGAGCCAAGTGGCAGAATAATATTTTTCCTTTAAGGCCAACAACTATTACTTCAGTCCTGTTGGAGGGCAGGAAGTAAGCAATAGCATTTGTGCAATTTGCACGATAAGAAAATCGTGAAGTGGCAAGGAACATGGCGTGTTCAGTTCCAAATTATGAAAATTTTGCTGCAACAGAAAACAGATTTTCGCAGACAGTCACTGGAGGTATTTACAGCATTTGATGATAAAATGATAAAAACACTTTGTCTTATTGGCTTTTTTTTTTTTTTATCTAAGGATATCAGTTTTTTTTTTTTATTTAAGGATATGATAGTTATAAACTTTATATATTTTAAAATATAGAATCCTGTATCCTTAATACGATGTAATACTCAGGGAATTATCATTTATACAGTATATAATGGCTGATACATAACCAAGTAGGAAATTCATACTGTGAAAAAAGATAGAGGGAATAACCAGTTAGGGTGAAAATGCATTGAAAAAGATGGTCATTTTCACCCTTGAGGAGACTTTATGTACATTGCTGAACTTGATAATAAGAGGATGCTTGTATCCTTCATTGCCAGATTCTATTTCCTTCATGCAGGATTCTTATTCCGTAATTTACCATGGATTTTCTGCATCAAGCAGTACTATTTCAACCATGAATGGTATTTTATGGTCCCATGGATTTTCTGCCTGTAGCAGTACTATTTCAACCATGAATGGTATTTTATGGACCTAATTGTTAGGGATTGTAGGAACAATAGCATCAAAGATCCTTGTTCTTGCAATGCATGACAGGTTGGTTTAGACGTAGGAACACTAGCTTCAAAGATCCTTGTTCTTGCAATGCATGACAGGTTGGTTTAGACGTAGGAACACTAGCTTCAAAGATCCTTGTTCTTGCAATGCATGACAGGTTGTTTTAGACGTAGGGATATGAAATGATCTTCCTAATCGGGTAGTTGAATCAGTAGAACTTCAAAAGTTCAAAGTTGGAGCAAATTTATTTATGTTGACCAGGCTGACATGAGTCTTTTTATTGTTCATATTTGACATATCTGTTTTTGACTTTGTTAATGGTCTATATAGGACATATCTGTTTTGACGCTGTTACTGTTTTTATAGTGATATATTGTTAATTTATTCTCATCATTTATTTATTTCCTTATTTCCTTTCCTTACTGGGCTATTTTTCCCTGTTGGAGCCCTTGGGCTTATAGTATCGTGCTTTTCCAACCAGGGTTGTAGCTTGGCTTGTAATAATGATAATAACAATAATACTTCATGCTAATCCACATTTTTGTGGCTGTGGATATTTTACTAAAAAATGGATAAATGGAATATCCACAGTGCTGTTTTTCATCTGGGGGTTTGATGATGTCTCCAGTGACTAATAGAGGATTAATGATTAACTTATAGATGTCTGTTTGAGGGTCGAGGTGAGGATGGCAGGTTCATCCTCCTAGCAGTACCAACCAAACTGGGTTGAATTCTTCGTTAGGCTGGGAGGACGAAGAGAAGAAAAGTCTCGTTTTTTTTTCTTACGTCGGCTACTCCCAAAAATTGAGGGAAAGCCCTTGGTAGATATATATATATATATATATATATATATATATATATATATATATATATATATATATATATATATTTATTTATATAGATATAGATATATATATATATATACTGTATATATATATAATAAATAAATAAATATATATATATATATATATATATATATATATATATATATATATATATATATATATATATATATAATTTTATTTTACATCTAGTAAGATTGTCATTGATTTTCCATTCAAAAGGCCTGTGTCAACACCTAACGTAAGTGCTCCTTTATACATTATTGTAGTAATACATCGATTTCAGCAGGATTCTTAAACCGAACTGAATTCAAGAGGTATGTTTATATAGTCTTGAAGTACTAGAGGGGCACTCAGTAGAACGCAGACCTCCGCCGTGGCAGCTTGTTGCTCGACCTTAACCTTGATCTTTGACCTTAACATGTATTAATTGGGCGTGTATTTCCATACGCTCAAATTTGAACCAAGTTTCAAGTCTGTGACAACGTAGTCCAAACTTATGGCTGATTACGTGAATTGGATATTTTGCTTGACCGTGACATTGACCTTTGACCTTGACCTTCCAAACTGTAATCATTTCCATCATTTTACATAGTAGCTAATCTAAATTCATGACTCTTCGATTAAAATTGTGGCCAGGAAGCTGTTCACAAACAAACAAACATACACAAACAAACAAACAGGGTGTAAAACATAACCCCCTTCCAACTTCGTTGGCGGAGGTAATGAAGGTAGTACAGAAACTCGATATCTTTTCCATGATTGAAAGTTTTTTTTTTTTTTTTTTTTTTTTTTTAAGAAATGGTTTAAATTCTTGAGTAACAGTGTCATTGGACCAGTAGTTTGATGTGCCATAAAATCAGTCAACCCAAGAGTTTTTACACCTGCGTATATTTTTCATTGAAGCGGACTTTAATTAGAATGAATGAATGATTCAGGGTTTTCTGACATCCTGACATCGAAGGTCATTGACGCCCATATCGGTTGCTGTGGCCTGATTGGTAACGTCTCTGCCTGGTGTTTGCCAGTCGGGGGTTCGAGTCCCGCTCAGACTCGTTAGTGCCATTAGTGTCTGCAACCTTACCATCCTTGTGAGCTAAGGTTGGGGGGTTTGGGGGAGCCTATAGGTCTATCTGCTGAGTCATCAGTAGCCACTGCCTGGCCCTCCCTGGTCCTAGCTTGGGTAGTAAGTCTCTAGGGCATTGTCCTGATTGCTAGGGCAATGTCACTGTTCCTTGCCTCTGCCATTCATGAGCGACCTTCAAAGAATAAAAGAATATTCAATTAAAACCACAAAAGCAAATATGTTCTTATAAAAGTTAAATAGCTTTCAGAAGACCTGCTTCTGAAATAAGTCTGAAAACGCCCCAAGCATTGTACAACCCATCATGTCCAAGAATCTTGGTAAAATTGAACCTGCCATCCTCACCCCCGAGCCTCAAACAGATATCTGTTTCTTTAATAAAGATTAAAAGAATATTCAATTAAAACCACAAAAGCAAATATGTTCTTATAAAAGTTAAATAGCTTTCAGAAGACCTGCTTCTGAAATAAGTCTGAAAACGCCCCAAGCATTGTACAACCCATCATGTCCAAGAATCTTGGTAAAAATGAACCTGCCATCCTCACTCCGAGCCTCAAACAGATGTCTATTTCTTTAATAAAGATTAAATGAATATTCATTTAAAACCACAAAAGCAAATATGTCCCTATAAAATTTAAATAGCTTTCAGAAGACCTGCTTTCTGAAATGAATCTAAAAACAACCCATCATGTCCAAGAATCTTGGCGAGGCTAAACCTTCCATCCTCACCCCGAGCCTCAAACAGATATCTATTTCTTTCTGTGCTGTAAGTGGGGGCATTCACTCATCAAATTGAGCGTATTTAGGAAGTCATTAAACAAAAGATAAGGGATGATAAGAGATTTTGAGTTCAGAAGAAACCGAAGTCTGGTTTTATCTTGCCTCTTGATTATCTATATTCTTGCATGTTTTGTGATCTGCGTTATCTTATCTAATTGCTTTATATCTTTAGAGAAGTGAGGTTATTACAAATCATGGGATTTTTTTTCTATTTTTATATGGAATTGGAAGGAAATCATTCAAATTCCTGAACTATCATATTCAGAACTTAGGATTCATCATCATCATCATCAGCATCATCTCCTACGCCTATAGGATTCATCATCTTCATCATCAGCATCATCTCCTACGCCTATAGGATTCATCATCTTCATCATCATCATCATCTCCTACGCCTATAGGATTCTTCATCTTCATCATCATCATCAGCATCATCTCCTACGCCTATAGGATTCATCATCTTCATCATCATCATCATCTCCTACGCCTATAGACGCAAATGGCCTCTGTTAAATTTCGCCAGTCGTCTCTGTCTTGAGCTTTTAATTCAATACTTCTTCACTCATCGTCTCTCACTTCACGCTTCATAGTTCTCAGCCATGTAGGCCTGGGTCTTGCTTTTAATTCAATACTTCTTCACTCATCATCTCCGACTTCACGCTTTATAGTCCTTAGCCATGTAGGCCTTGGTCTTCCAACTCTTCTAGTGCCTTGTGGAGCCCAGTTAAAAGTTTGGTGAACTAATCTCTCTTGGGGAGTGCGAAGAGCATGTCCAAATTTAGGAATATACCATATTAATTCCTAATTATAAATGAAATAGTATTTAAACTTTTTTTAAAAGTATTCGCGAGTTTGTAATTTAAAAATATATTTAAATGAATAGTAAAAGATGCAATTGTGAATATATTGATTACAATATTTATTCACGTAAATATATTATGATTTATATGCTGAATATATTGATTACAATATTTATTTCATGTAAATATAATATGATTTATATGCTGAATATATTGATTACAATATTTATTTCATGTAAATATATTATGATTTATATGCAATATCATGAAATGTAAGAATTGTAAATGTATATTTCTTAATAAAAAAAATCTATTTTTCCCGCGAATCATCACGTAAATATCACTAAAAAATACTTTACACTTAAGTGTCAAGTGAAACAGTTCCTATATCACTAAAAAATACTTAACACTTAACTCACTACAAAAAAATATCAAGTGAAACGGTTTCTAAAGTATAAAGTAGTTTTATTCGCTACCATTTATCCTAAAATATACTTTTCTATTGAATGTATTTATAATATATTCTCCCAGATATACCTTTCATATATGAGGAATATTTTTTCTTTCGCGAATTCATCCTAACATTTATTTATTTCTCCCAGATATACCTCCTGCTGCTTCCTTCGGTGCCTTAGATGACCGCGGAGGTAGCAGCAGTAGGGGATTCAGCATTATGAAGCTTCATCTGTGGTGGATAGCGGGGGAGGGTGGGCTGTGGCACCCTAGCAGTACCAGCTGAACTCGGATTAGTCCTTTGTCAGGTTGGGAGGAACGTAGAGAGTAGAGGTCCCCTTTTTTGTTTTTGTTTCATTTATTGATGTCGGCTACCCCCCAAAATTGGGGGAAGTGCCTTGGTATATTATTATTATTATTATTACTATCCAAGCTACAACCCTAGTTGGAAAAGCAAGATGCTATAAGCCCAGGGGCTCCAATAGGGAAAAATAGCCCAGTGAGGAAAGGAAATAAATAAATGAAGAGAACAAATTAACAATAAATCATTCTAAAAAAAGTAACAACGCAAAACAGATATGTCATATATAAACTATGAACAACGTCCAAAACAGATATGTCATATATAAACTATAAAAAGACTCATGTCAGCCTGGTCAACATGAAAGCATTTGCTCCAACTTTGAACTTTCGAAGTTCTACTGAATCAACTACCCGATTAGGAAGATCATTCCACAACTTGGTAACAGCTGGAATAAAACTTCCAGAGTACTGCGTAGTATTGAGGCTCATGATGGAGAAGGTCTGCCTATTAGAAGGAACTGCCTGCCTAGTATTACGAACAGGATAGAATTGTCCAGGGAGATCTGAAGTATTGAGCCTCATGATGGAGAAGGCCTGGCTATTAGAATTAACTGCCTGCCTAGTATTACGAACAGGATAGAATTGTCCAGGGAGATCTGAAGTATTGAGCCTCATGATAGAGAAGGCCTGGCTATTAGAAGTAACTGCCTGCCTAGTTATTACGAACAGGATAGAATTGTCCAGGGAGATCTGAAGTATTGAGCCTCATGATGGAGAAGGTCTGCCTATTAGAAGGAACTGCCTGCCTAGTATTACGAACAGGATAGAATTGTCCAGGGAGATCTGAAGTATTGAGCCTCATGATAGAGAAGGCCTGGCTATTAGAAGTAACTGCCTGCCTAGTTATTACGAACAGGATAGAATTGTCCAGGGAGATCTGAAGTATTGAGCCTCATGATGGAGAAGGTCTGCCTATTAGAAGGAACTGCCTGCCTAGTATTACGAACAGGATAGAATTGTCCAGGGAGATCTGAAGTATTGAGCCTCATGATAGAGAAGGCCTGGCTATTAGAAGTAACTGCCTGCCTAGTTATTACGAACAGGATAGAATTGTCCAGGGAGATCTGAAGTATTGAGCCTCATGATGGAGAAGGCCTGACTATTAGATATGCAGATATACCTTGCATATTTCAGCAGTCATATACCCAAGCTAGTGGCCCTCTTGCTCTGTCCCATTTTATGATTTGACGATAATAACAGTAATAGTAACGTAGCTCCATTAGCCATATTGCAATAGAAAATTAAAGCATAGCGTGAGGCGAATGTTGTCATAAGTTCTCCTTGTGGGTCATTTATGACTATCAATACTTGGATTCTAGGTGATAATTATGTTTTATGAATAGGTATTTTTTTGTGTATCCACATATGACTTTTATTATTATTATTATTATTATTATTATTATTATTATTATTAGCCAAGCTACAACCCTAGTTGGAAAAGTAAGATGCTATAAGCCCAAGGGCTCCAATAGGGAAAAATAGCCCAGTGAGGAAAGGAAATTAGGAAATAAATAAATGAACATACAGTAGTTTTAGATATAATTGTACTGTGTTTATTATTTTAATTGGGAATTCAGGTAGTTATTTATTTTTCTGTTTTAAATTATTGTGCAGTTTTATATTAAAATTAGTTGGAATTACAGAATGTTTGGTATATAATCTATATTGTGTTTATCTTTTTAATTAGGAATTCAGGTAATTATTTATTTTTCTGTTTGCACGACGTATGACTGCATGTGTACTGTTTGTGATTACAGAGAAAATGTTTGTTTGTTTGTATGTTAATGCACATTCCTCGCAAGTTCCTGCCTTCTTCGAAGGAAACATCCACACGTACGCTTAATCGTTTGGAGATAAACCCATTAAGCCGGGAGCACACTAGCGACTCTGTGGCGCCACAAAGCCACAGCATCGTGCATCGTGTGGCGGGGATGAGCGACAGAGAGCCACAGTCGCTAGTTTGCGCGGCAAAACTTGAAAACAATGGAAACCTATGGGAGACCACATCCCCGCCACACGATGCTGTGGCTTTGTGGCGCCACAGAGTCGCTAGTGTGCTCCCGACCAGGGTTTGCGAACCGTAAAATCTAATAGCCGGAATTAATGCCAGACAGCATCAGTGTTCGTTGGAGAATCTGAATGGGTGAGTGTTTTGATCGCTGGAAAGGGATGGGTCAATCATGGTGTATTCTATAATTGAAGTTGAAGATAGGAGTATAAGTGCTGAATAACATTTGTTGAAGTTAATCTGATTCATGTACGAGAGTGTTATTGTTATTATTATTATTGATGGTAGTAGTAGTAGTAGTAGTAGTAGTAGTAGTAGTATTAGCTAAGCTACAACATTAGTTAGAAAAGCAAGATGCTATAAGCCCAAGGGCTCCAACAGGGAAAACTAATCTACTGAAGAAAGGAAACAAGGAAATAACGTCTCTGCCCGGTGTTTGCCAGTCGGGGGTTCGAGTCCTGCTCAGACTCGTTAGTGCCATTAGTGTCTGCAATCTTACCATCCTTGTGAGCTAAGTTTGGGGGGTTTGGGGGAGCCTATAGGTCTATCTGCTGAGTCATCAGCAGCCACTGCCTGGCCCTCCCTGGTCCTAGCGTGGAGAGGAGGCTTGGGCGCTGATCATATGATATATGGTCAGTCTCTAGGGCATTGTCCTGATTGCTAGGGCAATGTCACTGTCCCTTGCCTCTGCCATTCATGAGTGACCTTTAAACCTTTTAAACCTTTAGTGAACAATTAAAATAGGATATTTTACGGACAGTAGCAACATTAAAACAGGTCTATCATATATAAACTATAAAAAGAGACATTGTCATCCTGTTCAACATAAAAATATTTGCTGCAAGTTTGAACTTTCGAAGTTCCACTACGGAATAAAAAGGTTGTGGGGTTTGGAGGAACTTATAGGTCTATCTGCTGAGTCATCAGCAGCCATTGCCTGGCCCTCCTTTGTCCTAGCTTGGCTGGAGATGTGGCTTAGGCGCTGATCATATGTACAGCATATATGGTCTGTCTTTAGTGCATTGTTCTCCTTTACATTCAGATCTCCCTGGACAATTCTATCCTGTTCGAGATACTAGGCAGGCAGTATTCTAGAAGTTTTATTCCAGCTGTTACCAAGTTTTGGAGTGATCTTCCTAACCGGGTAGTTGAATCAGTAGAACTTCAAAAGTTCAAAGTTGGAGCAAATGTTTTTATGTTGACCAGTCTTTTTATAATTTATATATGACATATCTGTTTTTGACGTTGTTAATAGTTTATATAGGACATATCTGTTTTAACATTGTTACTGTTTTAGAATGATTTATTGTTAACTTGTTCTCATCATTTATTTATTTCCTTATTTCCTTTCCTCACTGGGTTATTTTTCCCTATTGGAGCCCTTGGGCTTATAGCATCTAGCTTTTCCAACTAGGGTTGTAGCTTGGCTAGTAATAATAATAATCATAATAATAATAATGTCACTGTTCCTTGCCTCTGCCATTCATGAGCGTCTTTTAAACCCACTAAACCTAACAAAGGGTGTTTTTATTCCTTCCATCGGCGTTTTATTTGCTTTTTTCTGCCTCGTAGATGTCATTTACTTTCCAAATGAGTCTGCAAGTCTCTACTAGGGGCTGCTCAGTCATGAGAAACGGTCTCTTTAGTGTCGCTAAATTATTTATCACTTCCGTCCCGACAACGAGTTTAAACTCACATTGTGACACAGCCAAGATTTCTCGAAGAATAATATTTTTATAACCACTAATTCACCGGATTAAAACTCATTTTAATCTATAGGATTTTCGTGTGATATTTTGTGTGCCCAAGTAATTTCCGAATTCTTTTAAACGATTTTTTGTTTTTCGTGTGATATTTTGTAACACTCTGTATATTCTGGGATACTCTCTCTCTCTCTGCATGGGTTTCTGGGATAGTCTCTCTCTCTCTCTCTCTCTCTCTCTCTCTCTCTCTCTCTCTCTCTCTCTCTCTCTCTCTGCATGGGTTTCTGGGATAGTCTCTCTCTCTCTCTCTCTCTCTCTCTCTCTCTCTCTCTCTCTCTCTCTCTCTCTCTCTCTCTCTCTCTCTCTGCATGGGTTTCTGGGAGTCTCTCTCTCTCTCTCTCTCTCTCTCTCTCTCTGCATGGGTTTCTGGGATAGTCTCTCTCTCTCTCTCTCTCTCTCTCTCTCTCTCTCTCTCTCTCTCTCAAATTCTGGGTACACAGGAAATTAACACATACTTTTAACAAATTTTTAATTAAATCTAATGTTAATAAATAATATTTTCAATAGGATTTCCATCATTTTCCATAATTTGATGCGCTTTATAAAATCCAGGTGAATTCGATTGAATAGGCTGTCAAACAAATAGGTTTTTATGAGGGTGTCAAAGATTAAATTCTTCTGCAATTATTTAAACAGAGCCATCATGTGATCTGGGCAGGAAAAATAACACAAATTACTACAAATAATGAAATATCCTATGTACCCAAACTTTGTGGACACACTATGTTTGCATTCATATATACTGTATATGTGTATATATATATATATATATATATATATATATATATATATATATATATGTGTGTGTGTGTGTGTGTGTATGCATGCGTGCGTGTGTGTGTGTGTGTGTGTGTGTGTGTGTGTGTGTGTGTGTAAACAATAAAATGTGTGTATATTTAAATAAATAACTTTCATACCCATAGAGTAATAAGATAATAAGCCATTTCATATTAAGATTGATCCCAAGAGGGACTAATAACTGGCTGAATTAAAAGATCTTTCTCTATAACTCTCCTCCAGTGTTTACGAAATGAACTTGATGATCTTATTTGCATGGGAAAGTGGCTCTGAGAGAGCTTTCGAAGAGACCATCTCCCTTCCTCTTCAGATGGTCCCTTCCAAAGCCAAATAAATTTCATTTTTCATACATTGTGGGTTGTATATATATATATATATATATATATATATATATATATATATATATATATATATCCATACTTGCTCTTTATTATATAGAGAAGATGAGTGAAGCGCTATTCATTTGTTTAGTTTTTACCTTTCACGAAATTTATAATCAGATGCACCAAGAGTAGGTTTTACTGTACCCCTCCCCTCCCCCCCCCCCCCAAAAAAAAGTTCTGTTAATTTCTATCCAAAATAGCCTTAAGTGTTTCCATATATTTTTTATAATAATCGTCCGTGGTTGGCAATGCTCATAATCAATCAAAATATCTCAAATAGTAATTAAGGTTTACTAGGTTGAACCTCAAAAACGTATTTATTAATGTACTGACTATACTGATCATGCTACGTGAAGTTCAGTACCGGTAAAATATGGCGAATTGATTGTGTTTCTCATGTAGCGATTAAAATTTACCAGGTCAACCTCAAAAATGTATTTATGAGTGCGTTAACTATGCTGATTATGCTACATGGAATTCATGTATACTGTTAAAAACCCGTAAATTTGATGAGAAATTTTCCTTGAAAATATATTATACTCAGCCGTATTTCAGTAAAATACATGCCACCGTGATTTTTACCCTACTTTGTTATTATCTCGTACGGTTTGGTGACCTTAATATCACTCCTTTGACCTGATTGGCAACGTCTCTGCTTGGTGAATGCCAGTCAGGGGTTCGAGTCCCGCTCAGACTCGTTAGTGCCATTAGTGTCTGCAATCTTACCATCTTTGTGAGCTAAGGTTGGGGGGTTTGGTGGAACCTATAGGTCTATCTGCTGAGTCATCAGCAGCCAGTGACTGGCCCTGCCTGGTCATAGCTTGGGTGAAGAGGAGGCTTGGACGCTGATCATATAATATATGGTCAGTCTCTAGGGCATTGTCCTGATTGCTAGGGCAATGTCACTGTCTCTTGCCTCTGCCATTCAAGAGCGACCTTTAAACATTTAAACTTGTAAATATATCCATTAAAACGGTAAAGTTTTACCATTTTTACGGCAAATTTTTAACACTACCTTTGAAGGTAAGATGTGGCAATTTGAAAGTATATTTACCCTCAAAGGAAAGCTAAAGCGTGGAGAATACATAATTTCTTCCCCAATATAACAAAAGAATAACTTTTCCAGCCCCCATTCGCTGGAGTGAAGAGCCCCAACGCCTCATTATGTAACGCCAGAGCTTCTGGTGTGTTAGCCAACTGCACAACAAAGCCATCTCTTAGTCCATGTGTCCTGGAGATGACAGCGAGGGAAACACTCGGCTGAAAAACGATTGTTCCGGTGCTGGAAGATCGTGTGAGTGTTGTCAGTCTCCCGTTCCAGGGAGTTCCAGGGAACGTCCTCGGCTGGAAGGGGTCTCTCCCCGGGAAAAAGATGCTGGTTAGCGAAACGGATGAGCGACGCTTGAAGGATGTGACTGTGTATACACTCAAGGAAAAACTTGAGTTCTTAATTATAATTATCCTCAAGATTGTTAGTAGGATGAAAGCTGGTCTCTGAGACATAGCTTGTTTTTATTGAATAGTCGAAGAGATGCTGGTTGGGTTTTATGTTATCATTTTAGTCGTAGAGCTAAAAAATGCCATGACCATATATATATATATATATATATATATATATATATATATATATATATATATATATATATATATATATATATCCATAAAACAACACTGCGCTGCAATCTAACATAAAATCTGACACCGTCAAATTCTTGACCTTTTTCCTGACCCCGGCCCTTACTAGATTCGGACTCTAAAATATGGATTTTTTTTTTCAATAAAATCTCATATATCTTCTATAATTTTAGTCGGAGAGCGGAAAAATGCGATGACCACATATATACCCATAAAACGACTCTATGCTGCTGTCTAACACAAAATCTGACACCGTCAAATTCTTGAACTTTCTTCTGACCCCGGCCCTTACTAGATTCGGACTCTAAAATATGGATTTTTTTTTTTTCAATAAAATCTCTTATATCTTCTATAATTTTAGTCGGAGAGCGAAAAAATGCGATGATCACATATATACCCATAAAACGACTCTATGCTGCAGTCTAACACAAAATCTGACACCGTCAAATCCTTGATCTTTCTTCTGACCCCGGCCCTTACTAGATTCGGACTCTAAAATATGGATTTTTTTTTTCAATAAAATCTCATATATCTTCTATAATTTTAGTCGGAGAGCGAAAAAATGCCATGACCACATATATACCCATAAAACGACTCTATGCTGCAGTCTAACACAAAATCTGAGACCGTCAAATTCTTGACCTTTTTTCTGACCCCGGCCCTTAGTAGATTATCCTCAAGATTTGTTTTTATTGAATAGTCGAAGAGATGCTGGTTGGGTTTTAAGTTATAATTAGATTTTTCAGTTTAGTTTCTAATGCTAAAGATGATATCGAAAATGAATTTCTAATTTTATTATTTTTCATGTCATGTTTTATTCCTCATTTTCAATATTAATTTCTTGAACCCATTTTTCTCATATTACTTCCTACTACTACACACTATATTATTTATTGTAATCGAAATACCATATTTCTACGTATATTTTACCATATTCAACATCATTTTATTCAATCAGGTCAAATCCTAGTTGTTACTGCTCCTAAGATATTTTATTTTTCCTTGTTCCCTTTCCTCACTGGGCTATTTTCCTTGTTGGGGCCCCTGGCCTTATAGCATCATGCTTTTCCACCTAGGGTTGTAGCTTATTATTATTATTATTAAATGCTAAGCTACAACCCTAGTTGGAAAAGCAAGATGCTATAAGCCCAAGGGCTCCAACAGGAAAAAATAGCCCAGTGAGGAAAAGAAATAAGGAAATAAATAAATGATGAGAACAAATTAACAATAAGTCATTCTAAAAACAGTAACAACGTCAAAACAGATATGTCCTATATAAACTATTAAACAAGTAACACGTATCGATAATAATAATAATGATAATATTATTTACCGAGACAGACAGAATATAGGCTTTCTGTAAGGCCTTGCTATTAACCTCTGGAAACCTTGTGAATTCTCCATGTTTGTATAGATAAGCACAAGTCACCTGAGACGGAGAGAAGGGTCCCATCCGCTGTGGTTGATATATGAGAATCTTCGCCTCTCGTTTTCGTATACCTCATGACATTACGTAGGAACCTTCTGGTTAACTTGGTGTGTTTGCACTCTAGTTTATTTTCTAGTTTATCATTTAATTATAATGTGAATAATTGTCGTGAAGTTTATTGATATCCTATTTCTCAGCTATTACTGTTCTTAAGATATTTTATTTCCCCTTGTTTTCTTTCCTCACTGGGCTTTTATTTTTTGAGCCCCTGGGCTTATAGCATCCTGCTTTTCCAACTAGGTAATGTTGTTACTGTTCTTAAAATATTTTATTTTTCCTTGTTTTCTTTCCTCACTGGGTTATTTTCCCTGTTGGAGCCCCTGGGCTTATAGCATCCTGCTTTTCCAACTAGGTAATGTTGTTACTGTTCTTAAAATATTTCATTTTTCCTTGTTTTCTTTCCTCACTGGGTTATTTTCCCTGTTGGAGCCCCTGGGCTTATAGCATCCTGCTTTTCCAACTAGGTAATGTTGTTACTGTTCTTAAAATATTTTATTTTTCCTTGTTTTCTTTCGTTACTGGGTTATTTTCCCTGTTGGAGCCCCTGGGCTTATAGCATCCTGCTTTTCCAACTAGGTAATGTTGTTACTGTTCTTAAAATATTTTATTTTTCCTTGTTTTCTTTCCTCACTGGGTTATTTTCCCTGTTGGAGCCCCTGGGCTTATAGCATCCTGCTTTTCCAACTAGGTAATGTTGTTACTGTTCTTAAAATATTTTATTTTTCCTTGTTTCCTTTCCTCAGTGGGCTATTTTCCCTGTTGCAGCCCCTGTTAATGTTGTTACTGTTCTTAAAATATTTTATTTTTCCTTGTTTCCTTTCCTCAGTGGGCTATTTTCCCTGTTGCAGCCCCTGTTAATGTTGTTACTGTTCTTAAAATATTTTATTTTTCCTTGTTTCCTTTCCTCACTGGGCTATTTTCCCTGTTGCAGCCCCTGTTAATGTTGTTACTGTTCTTAAAATATTTTATTTTTCCTTGTTTCCTTTCCTCACTGGGCTATTTTCCCTGTTGCAGCCCCTGTTAATGTTGTTACTGTTCTTGAAATATTTTATTTTTCCTTGTTTTCTTTCCTCACTGGGTTATTTTTCCTGTTGGAGCCCCTGGGCTTATAGCATCCTGCTTTTCCAACTAGGTAATGTTGTTACTGTTCTTAAAATATTTTATTTTTCCTTGTTTCCTTTCCTCACTGGGCTATTTTCCCTGTTGCAGCCCCTGTTAATGTTGTTACTGTTCTTAATATATTTTATTTTTCCTTGTTTCCTTTCCTCACTGGGCCATTTTCCCTGTTGCAGCCCCTGTTAATGTTGTTACTGTTCTTAAAATATTTTATTTTTCCTTGTTTCCTTTCCTCACTGGGCTATTTTCCCTGTTGCAGCCCCTGTTAATGTTGTTACTGTTCTTAAAATATTTTATTTTTCCTTGTTTCCTTTCCTCACTGGGCTATTTTCCCTGTTGCAGCCCCTGTTAATGTTGTTACTGTTCTTAAAATATTTTATTTTTCCTTGTTTCCTTTCCTCAGTGGGCTATTTTCCCTGTTGCAGCCCCTGTTAATGTTGTTACTGTTCTTAAAATATTTTATTTTTCCTTGTTTCCTTTCCTCACTGGGCTATTTTCCCTGTTGCAGCCCCTGTTAATGTTGTTACTGTTCTTAAAATATTTTATTTTTCCTTGTTTCCTTTCCTCACTGGGCTATTTTCCCTGTTGCAGCCCCTGTTAATGTTGTTACTGTTCTTGAAATATTTTATTTTTCCTTGTTTTCTTTCCTCACTGGGTTATTTTCCCTGTTGGAGCCCCTGGGCTTATAGCATCCTGCTTTTCCAACTAGGTAATGTTGTTACTGTTCTTAAAATATTTTATTTTTCCTTGTTTCCTTTCCTCACTGGGCTATTTTCCCTGTTGCAGCCCCTATTAATGTTGTTACTGTTCTTAATATATTTTATTTTTCCTTGTTTCCTTTCCTCACTGGGCTATTTTCCCTGTTGCAGCCCCTGTTAATGTTGTTACTGTTCTTAAAATATTTTATTTTTCCTTGTTTCCTTTCCTCACTGGGCTATTTTCCCTGTTGTAGCCCCTGTTAATTTTGTTACTGTTCTTAAAATATTTTATTTTTCCTTGTTTCCTTTCCTCACTGGGCTATTTTCCCTGTTGCAGCCCCTGTTAATGTTGTTACTGTTCTTAAAATATTTTATTTTTCCTTGTTTCCTTTTCTCACTGGGCTATTTTCCCTGTTGCAGCCCCTGTTAATGTTGTTACTGTTCTTAAAATATTTTATTTTTCCTTGTTTCCTTTCCTCAGTGGGCTATTTTCCCTGTTGCAGCCCCTGTTAATGTTGTTACTGTTCTTAAAATATTTTATTTTTCCTTGTTTCCTTTCCTCAGTGGGCTATTTTCCCTGTTGCAGCCCCTGTTAATGTTGTTACTGTTCTTGAAATATTTTATTTTTCCTTGTTTTCTTTCCTCACTGGGTTATTTTCCCTGTTGGAGCCCCTGGGCTTATAGCATCCTGCTTTTCCAACTAGGTAATGTTGTTACTGTTCTTAAAATATTTTATTTTTCCTTGTTTCCTTTCCTCACTGGGCTATTTTCCCTGTTGCAGCCCCTGTTAATGTTGTTACTGTTCTTAAAATATTTTATTTTTCCTTGTTTCCTTTCCTCACTGGGCTATTTTCCCTGTTGCAGCCCCTGTTAATGTTGTTACTGTTCTTAAAATATTTTATTTTTCCTTGTTTCCTTTCCTCACTGGGCTATTTTCCCTGTTGCAGCCCCTGTTAATGTTGTTACTGTTCTTAAAATATTTTATTTTTCCTTGTTTCCTTTCCTCACTGGGCTATTTTCCCTGTTGCAGCCCCTGTTAATGTTGTTACTGTTCTTAAAATATTTTATTTTTCCTTGTTTCCTTTCCTCAGTGGGCTATTTTCCCTGTTGCAGCCCCTGTTAATGTTGTTACTGTTCTTAAAATATTTTATTTTTCCTTGTTTCCTTTCCTCACTGGGCTATTTTTTCCGTTGGAGCCCCTGGGCTTATAGCATCCTGCTTTTCGAACTAGGGTTGTAGCTTAGTAAGTAATAATAATAATAATAATAATAATAATAATAATGATAATAATAATAATAATAATAATAAAATATCCTTTGCTTGTGGGATTGTGTTGTAACATAAGAAATTAGACGGGAAATGATGTCCTCATTCTTAAAGTATTAGGAGTTAACTAGTGTACGTGGCCCGTCAAAAATGACGGTTAAATATTCAGATATGCACACTTTCACATTCATCCCCCCTCTCACCAGGTATGACTACTCCCTCTCCCCGCTACCCGAGGAATGGGGAGAACTGAGCATGACCGAGAAGGTATATATATATATATATATATATATATATATATATATATATATATATATAATATATATATATATATATATATATATATATATATATATATATATATGCATATATATAATATATATATGCATATATATATATATATATATATATATATATATTTATATATATGTATATATATGTATATATTTACATATATACATATATATATATATATATATATATATATATATATATATATATATATATATATATATATATAATATGTATATATATGTATATATGTATATACTGTATATGTATATATTTATATATATATGTATATGTATATATATCTATATAATATATATATATATATATATATATATATATATATATATATATATATAGTCAGACACTTGTTCGTTATTATATAAGGGAGATGTTAATGAAAATATTTTACAGAGAAGCCTTGAATTAGCAACTTGAAAAGAATGATCACTTTTTTTTTTTTTTTATAAAAGTCGTTCCTTTAAACTATCTGTTTTTTTCAATCTTGAGAAATCTAGATACATTGAAATGTCTTGCCAACAAAGCAACTGGGGTTTTAAGAGGAACTCGATAGAAGGGTAGTTGATATAAGAAAAAGCCAGGTAAGGCAAAAATTGGTGGGAACCGCTTAACATGAGATTCAAAAACTCCAACGTCAGTGTTTGAAGCAGCATTTTTAGTAATGAAGGCGGTAATATATCTACGCCGTTTTCATCTTAAGCACAGCATTGTCTGCTTAAAGATATCTTTCTGGTTAATTGAAGAAATGTGTTTATAATTTCATATAAAAGAAGTATAGAAAATAACTTTACAATTCGTAAATCTTCTCACACTGTAAAAATTCGATAACCAAATGACTAGAGTTTAAAGGTTTAGAGGTCCCTCATTATTATTATTATTATTATTATTATTATTATTATTATTATTATTATTATTATTATTATTATTATTATTATTAAAAGCTCATGAATGACAGGGACAGTGACAAAGGCCTAGCTAACAGGATTATGCCATAGAGGCCTAGAAACACCATGTTTTTTTTTTTCTTTTTTTTCGCAGCTCATGAATGGAAGAGACAAGGGACAGTGACAGTGGCCTAGCTAACAGAACAATGCTGTGACGGGCCGAGAGAAGGTTGTGACTCAAAGACAGGATGAAAGCAACTGAGTGAGTTTATTATAGAACACTCTCCTTTATATACAAAAGCTCAAGGCAACAGGAAATTTCCTGTTCAAAATCGACACCGTTACCGATGAGAAAAACAGACATGTTTTTTCAGGTTCTTTTTGGTGCGTGGGGAGAGCGAAGATACAAGCATAATATATACACAAAATGAACTATGTACGATCGTGTGACACACGGTTGGTGCAATGCCCTAGAGACTGACCATATATACATATGATCAGCTCAGAAGCCACTCTCCATAGAAGCGTGGACCAGGGAGAGCCAGGCAGTGGCTGCTGATGACTCAGCAGGTAAAACCTGTACTTTCCCCCAAACCTCACCTTCACTGAGAGCTAAAGCCAGGCTGACACTTGCACGAATTTGTGGCATGCATTGTCACGACTCGAGTCGTGAACTGGCGTGAACTCGTCGTGAACTGGCGTGAAGTGTTTGTAAACCCGTCGTGACATCGTGGCATGTCGTGACGAGAATTTTGAAATGTTCAAAATTTTGGTCATGACAAAATTTCGTGACCGGGTCGTGAACTATGCGCGAAGTGTTCGTGAACTCGTCGGGAGGATGTGGGAAGTGCGCAAATTATGCGTGAACTCGTCGTGCCAGTTCGTGTCAATGTGGACAGGTCAGCTGTGATTCTGAGGCAAAAGGTCGTGCAAGTGTCAAAAGGATGGTAAAGTTGCAGACACTACAAGAAACTATCGAGATTGAGCGGGACTCGAATCCCAATCTGGTAGATCACCAGGCAGAGACGTTTGCAATAGTCCGATATGCTCAACTGGGGGAATAATTGGATCTAATTGAATCAAAACTTCTTTATTCTTTATTAGCACGAACTCCCCATTGATCCAATTCCATTAATATTTGCGAGTGAGGAGACCCAACATTGTCACTTTATAACCTAATTATTCCGGTTTTTTTTTTTTTTTTTTTTTTTTCCAATGGCGATTGTATTCCAAATCCGTATAACATTTTAACCATTTCCCCCCACCCAGTCTACATGTACTCAACATTGTCACTTTATAACCTAATTATTGTTTTTTATTTTTTTTTCCAAATCCGTGTAACATTTTAACCATTTTGCCCCCCCCCCCCCTTAGTCTACATGTCAGCCCTTTCACCTTTAATAATCATTAATTGTTTTGATGACGGGATGAATGGATTACAGGTTGATTAATGGCATGCCGGGATTAAACAGCCTCGAGCCATATCGCAGGATAATTGGATTTCGAAGGTTTAAAGGTCGTTCATGAATGGCAGAGGCAAGGGACAGTGACATTGCCCTAGCAATCAGGACAATGCCCTACAGACTGACCATATATGATCAGCGCCCAAACCTCCTCTCCACCCAAGCTAGGACGAGGGAGGGCCAGGCAGTGGCTGCTGATGACTGAGTAGATAGACCTATAGGCTCCCCCAAACCCCCCCCCCAACCTTAGCTCACCAGGATGGTAAGGTTGCAGACACTAATGGTACTAACGAGTCTGAGTGGGACTCGAACCCCCGACTCTCCACCCAAGCTAGGACCAGGGAGGGCCAGGCAGTGGCTGCTCATGACTCAGCAGATAGACCTATAGTCTCCCCCAAACTCCCCAACCTTAGCTCACAAGGATGGTAAGGTTGCAGACACTAATGGCACTAACGAGTCTGAGCGGGACTCGGACCCCCGACTGGGAAACACCAGGTAGAGACGTTACCAATCAGGCCACAGCAAGATTATCCTTCTCCATGAGTCAGGACAATTTTTTTTTTCTTTTTTTTTTAGCTGATAAGAAAGGTGAGTGAAAGAAGGGTAGCAGTTAGTTAACTAAGTCCATTTCTTTTATCGAGGCAGATTTGCACCGACTCGCAGCGGTGCCCTTTTAGCTCGGAAAAATTTCCTGATCGCTGATTGGTTAGAATTATCTCGTCCAACCAATCACCGATCAGGAAACGTTTCCGAGCTAAAAGGGCACCGTTGCGAGTCGGTGCAAATCTGCCTCGCTAAAAGAAATGGACTTTAGTTGTTATAGGGAATAGTTAAAAAAAGTTAAGAATTAGGGTTGTGGTGGCCTATGGAAAACGTCCCTGCCGGGCGTTCTGTCGAACTGGGGTTCGAGAACCGCTCAAGCTCGATAGTTTCTTGTAATGTCTGCAGTCTCACCATCCCTGTGAGTTAAAGATGGGGTTTGGGAGAGCCTATGCTGAGTCATTAGCAGCCATTACATGGCCCTCCCTGGTCCTACCTTGGGTGGAGAGGGCGCTTGGTGTCTATTCATTTGTTTGTATGGGCAATCTCTATGGCATTGTCTCTGTCCCTTGGCTCTGTCGTTCATGAGCGGCCTTTAAACCTTTTAAGAGTAAACTGTGGTTTGGCCTTTTTTGGGGAATAGTAATATAATATAGTGTGATTTGACCTTTTTGGGGGAATAGTAATTTTTTGGGGAATAGTAATATAATATAGTGTGATTTGACCTTTTTGGGGGAATAGTCATTTTTTGGGGAATAGTAATATGATATAG
>NC_090726.1:47370768-47373268 GCF_036898095.1 Palaemon carinicauda | reverse complement strand
GAATGGTTTCTCGTGTTACCAGGGCAAAAGCTGTTTTTCTCTTTCTATATGGGATCTCGACGTACGCGTCTCTCTTATAGTTTCATTTCTAATCCCGTCCTACCATTTAACTCTCAATATCCCTCTGAGGGATTTGTTCTCAAATCTAGTAAATCTATTGGAGATTGCTTCATTGTCATACCATGACTCGTGTCCATAAAGTAACACCAATCTCAATAAAATATTATATAGTCTGATTTTTATATGTAATTTCAGGCGATTTGGTTTCCAAATTTTACCTGGCCATTGTCTGATTTGCTTTTTTCAGTCTTTCACTAAACTCTAATTCTAAAGACCCTGTATTGGAAATTATAGTTCCTAAATACTTAAATGATGCTACCTCATCAATCCTTCCCATGATATTTCATCTTCCATTTTTCTTAGCTGTGCTGCTAAGAAAGAAAGTTCAACTCACCACTCATTGATATATCCAGTCTTTAAATACTGTGCAGATATAGAAAAATAAGATTTTAATTTATTTGTACGCCTTCAAGAAAGGCTTACCAGCAGTATGTCAAATTATAACAACAACAACAACAACAACAACAAATAATTGCTTGAGGGTACACTCGTGCACACTATTCTATTTAATTTCTCTTCTTGTTTTGTTAAAGTTTTTATAGTTTACATGGGAAATATTTATTTTAATGTTGTTTCTCTTAAAATATTTTATTTTTCCTTGTTTCCTTTTCTCACTGGGATATTTTCCCTGTTGTTACTCTTAAAATATTTGATTTTTCCTTGTTTCCTTTCCTCACTGGGCTATTTTCCCTGTTCATCCTGCTTTTCCAAATAGGGTTGTACCTTAGCAAATAATAATAATAATAATGATAATACAGCCAGTTCTTGTGCACTGCTGGACAAAGGCCTCAGACATTTCCTTATGTCTGAAGTTTGACCATTTTCATCACCCCGCTGGCCACTGTGGGGCGAATGGCAAATTCACATCTATCTTGCACACACTCTTAAACTCTATAAGTATTGAGGTAGTCCCTTTACAGTAGGTTATTCACGTGGTTTATGCACCTCTTTCTAGGCCTCCCTCTTCTCTAACCCCTGACGTTTCTGAATTATAGATAGATAGATAGATAGGTAGAATTAGATTGACCATATATTTTACATTAAAAAATTTCAATACATATAATTACAAATTAACATTAATTTACTATACAATGGGGATATTTACATTATTTTATATACTATGTAGTCCATGAAATTACAGGATTTGTAATAGTTACTTAGCATATATCATAATTAAAATCATTAACCATATTTCCTATAAATCACTTTATGATAAAATTAAAAATTCCACATAAACTAACCATCACAAAACAAGAGCAATCAGAGAGTTCTGACCTCCGCCAATGGTTACTGGAGTCGCTCATGGTCTAAAATTTAATGGGGTCGTCTATGACCTAAGAGCTATTTGTGGTGAAAATTTCCTCAAAATCCGTCAACTTGTTTTGACGTTATCTTTTAAATGGCGAAAAACACAAATCTGGATCCGGATCATCTTCAAAATTTAATGGGGTCGTCCTTGACCTAAGAGCTATTTCTGGTGAAAATTTCCTCAAAATCTTTCGTCTAGTTTTAAGTTATCTTTAAAATGATGAAGAATGCAAATCCAGATCTAGAATCCGGATCCGAATCATCTCCAGTTTAATGGGGTTGTCGAATCCGGATCTGAATCATTTCCAATTTAATGGGGTCGTCGAATCCGAATCATCTCCAATTTAGTGGAGTCATCAAATCCGGATCCGAATCATCTCCAATTTAATGGGGTCGTCGAATCCGCATCCGAATCATCTCCAATTTAATGGGGTCGTCGAATCCGGATCAGAATCCCCTCCAATTTAATGGGGTCGTCGAATCCGGATCCGAATCATCTCCAATTTAATGGGGTCGTCGAATCCGGATCCGAATCATCTCCAATTTAATGGGGTCGTCGAATCCGGATCCGAATCATCTCCAATTTAATGGGGTCGTCGAATCCGGATCCGAATCATCTCCAATTTAATGGGGTCTTTGAATCCGGATCAGAATCCCCTCCAATTTAATGGGGTCGTCGAATCCGCATCCGAATCATCTCCAATTTAATGGGGTCGTCGAATCCGGATCAGAATCCCCTCCAATTTAATGGGGTCGTCGAATCCGGATCCGAATCATCTCCAATTTAATGGGGTCTTTGAATCCGGATCAGAATCCCCTCCAATTTAATGGGGTCGTCGAATCCGCATCCGAATCATCTCCAATTTAATGGGGTCTTTGAATCCGGATCAGAATCCCCTCCAATTTAATGGGGTCGTCGAATCCGGATCCGAATCATCTCCAATTTAATGGGGTCGTCGAATCCGGATCCGAATCATCTCCAATTTAATGGGGTCGTCGACTCCGGATCCGAATCATCTCGTATTTAATGGGGTCGTCGAATCCGGATCCGAATCATCTCCAATTTAATGGG
>NC_090726.1:47363268-47365768 GCF_036898095.1 Palaemon carinicauda | reverse complement strand
TTCAAGAAAATTACTAATTTAAGGACATGATTTTTAAGACTTTAAAAGAGAAAGTTCATCCACACTGGGTCTGCTGCCCTTTCGTTCCTTTTCACTGAGGCAGTGACTAGTGGCACTAAATTCACTAATCAGTCATATCACAGACTGAGCCACCCGATGACTAGACTAGCGACTAGCGAACAATAGGGAAATTGACAAGATAAATGACAAGAACGTTAACCTCCAATAGATATCGAAAGTTAATGATAACCTGGATGAGTGGACAATAGTTAAATCAATTTAGAATTGTTTCAGGAGCTCTGAGATTCCTAACACAAACACTCACACACAAACACACACACACACACACACACACATATATATATATATATATATATATATATATATATATGTGTGTGTGTGTGTGTGTATGTATATATATATGTGTGTATATATATATATATATATATATATATATATATATATATATATATATATATATATATATATACATATATATATTGTGTGTATATATATATATATATATATATATATATATATATATATATATATATATATATATATATACATTTATGTCCTTCCACACGCGTCTATTTATGGTCTTTCTTAGTCGGTCTTTACCGGCAAATTTTCTTAGCTCGTCAATCCATCGTATGTATAAAGCGACCAATTTGTAAACGTTTTCCACAGGGTTTCATCCACGACTTTATTAATAAAAGTAATAATGCATCAGCAGCCGGTGTTAATGACATCGTAATATTCGCATTTGTAAAGAATATAATTTATCCATAACAGAAGAATAAGAAGAGAAAAGAAAGCCAAAGAAACATATTAGTATATTTTTCAAGTATAAAACTTAGAATTATATATAGAGCTTTTAAATAACTTTATGAATTAAATTTTCATTAATCACTTATATCCAGATAATATGTAATATATAATCTACCATCAAATTAATACATTATATTTATCATACAATTTTCCGAAATTTGAAAAGTTTTTAGGTGTTATCAAAACCAAAAAGAAATTTCAAAATTGAAAATTATTTTTATATATAATTTTTTTTTTTTTTATAAAGAAAACATATGGATCAATTGTTAAAGAACTCTACTAAGATTAGATTATTTAACGTGATGATGCAAACATCATAAGAAGAAAAAAGAACGCTAAAAAAGAAGGAATAGATATTAACCCTCGAAAAAATACGGGACCCGAAAATACTGATCCTGAGACCCAGTGACAGGAATGCAGGGAAAAAACACGGGATAATCCTCCTTGCACGCACGCAGACGTGACAGTCATGATTTTGAGGAGGAGGAGGAGAGAGAGAGAGAGGAAGAAGAAGAAGAAGAAAAGAAAGATGTCGTATCTCACAAGCAACAAGCAAAGAGAAGGAAGCTAAGGATGTCTTGGGCCACAAGTTGCTTATAGCAGCTGCATCAATAGTCTAGTCGTGTCTGACTTCTTCTCTATTTCTTCTCCATTTTATGTTTTTTTTTATTTTTATTTTTAGCCTCTGTTTCATATGTTCATTTTATTTTTCATTATTTTCCCAATCATATCTCGTTTTGGCTTCTCTATTTTTTCTCCATTTATGTTTTTCTTTTTTTTTTAGCCTCTGTTTCATATGTTCATTATATTTTTCATTATTTTCTTTATCAAATTTTGTATTACTTTCTTCTTAGCCTCTGTTAATGTTCATATTATTTTTCATTATTTTCTTTATCAAATTTTGTATTACTTTTTTTTAGCCTCTGTTTCATATGTTCATATTATTTTTCATTATTTTCTCAATCATATTTCGTTTTGGCTTCTCAATTCTTCCCCATTTAGGTTTTTTTTTTTTTTTTCAAATTATTTTTCATTATTCTCTTGATCATATTTCGTTTTAGCTTTATTTCTTCTCCATTTTATGATTTTTTTTTTATTCTTAGCCTCTGTTTCATATGTTGATATTATTTTTCAATATTCTCTTAATCATATTTCGTTTTAGTTTCTCTATTTCTTCTCCATTTTATGTTTTTCTAAATTCTTAGCCTCTGTTTCATATGTTCATATTATTTTTCATTATTCTCTGAACCATATTTCGTTTTAGCTTCTCTTCTATTTTTTTTTCTTAGCCTCTGTTTCATATGTTCATATTATTTTTCATTATTCTCTTAACCAAATTTCGTTTTAGCTACTTCTCTCTTTCTTCTCCATTTTATGCTTTTTTTTCTTAGCCTCTGTTTCATATGTTCGTATAATTTTTCATTATGTTGTTTATCATGTTTTGCTTTAAATTCGGTTATTCATTTCCGCTATTTATCCTTGTGTATCTTTTTTCCGTAATTTCTTTTCCACTTCTTCATCTTATCATTATCCCTTCCCAATTAATATTATTAATTTTCTCCTTTGCCATTTCATAATCAGAACTTTAATTTTCTTTTCCTTTATATATCTTAGTTTTTTATCAATTCCCCTATTAATATTAATTTTCTTCTTTGACATTTCATCATCA
>NC_090726.1:47351324-47357768 GCF_036898095.1 Palaemon carinicauda | reverse complement strand
AAGCCATATATATATACCATCTAATATCTCGGTTCTCTCCACCTCGGGATCAGAGACCCAAGGGGGAATCAACTCAAAGCTAATAAGGGAATCGAACCCGGGTCCAAAAAAAATGAGTTTGCATTGATATAGCAACTCAAACACAAAGAGATTAGGATGTATATAATATATGGCTTATATGAATATTAAAAACACGTATAAATGTGCAAAATTATCTTATATATATATGTGTGCGTGTGTCTCTTTAGGGTTTAGAGGCAAGGTTCATTTGGTCTTCCCCTTGCAGTTTCGATTCCGATTCTGTGCCCTGTGACGGAGGGTAAAGGTACCCTGACACTTGCACGAATTTGTGGCACGCATTGTCACGACTCGAGTCGTGAACTAGCGTGAACTCGTCGTGAACTGGAGTGAACTCCTCGTGAACCTGTCGTGACATCGTGGCATGTCGTGACGAGAATTTTGAAATGTTCCAAATTTTGGTCACGACAAAATTTCGTGAACGTGGCGTGAACTATGTGCGAACTGTTCGTGAACTCGTCGGGACGATGCGGGAAGTGCGCAAACTATGCTAAAACTATGCATGAACTCGTCGTGAACGCGTCGTGCCAGTTCGTGTCAATGTGGACAGGTCAGCTGTGATTCTGTTGTTTTTTTTTTTTTATATATATATATATATTTTTTTTTCTCAGTTCAAGCCACAAAATGTCACGACTTGCGGCAAAAAGTCGTGCAAATGTCAGCCTGGCATAACTAGAGGCCCCTATTTTTGAGAGTATTCAAATTGAGAGTATTCAAAGGTTTCTCCCGAGTAGGGACTCACCAAGAGTCACTACCCCATTTGAACTTTAAGTACTAAATTATGCATAAATCGCCTATGTGGTGAACCTTGCTCAACGGTTAGTCTCTTCACATTTAATCACAAGGCTTATCGGCAGGGCGTTGAATCCCATACACACTTCAAATTGCCCTCTTTACCTCAACATTAAGATTTCCTTGGATGATAAGGATATATATATATATATATACATATATATATATATATATATGTGTGTGTGTGTGTGTGTGTTTGTGTATATTTATGTATATATATATGTGTGTGTGTATATATTTATGTATGTATATATATATACATATACATATATATATAATTATACATATATATATATATACATATATATATATATATATATATGTAAGTACGTTTATGATACTATAATTGCATTTATAGCATTGTGACATTTGACTTACAAATGTTTATATATATATATATATATATATACATACATATAAACATTAAGATATTAGTCCATTTCACTGCTATAAATGCAATTATAGTATCACACAAATATATATATATATATATATGTGTGTGTGTGTGTGTGTGTATGTGTATGCGTGTTTATACTGGTACTTATTTTGTGAGAGGTGGTGAAAGTTATCTCCGTTCATAACGTTCAGAAAACGATGTTGCTCATTTCGTTGGAATTGCCAGAATTTCTTTTTACTTCTGATACATAAGATATTTCCCAAAACTCTATTTAGGTTCATATCCGAGTCGTGTCTAAGTACTCCTTTCTTCTTCTTCTTCTTCTTCTTCTTTTTCCACCTTTATGTGGGGTCGATGTTTCTGGCCAGCGTTCTCCATCTACCTCTGTCCCCCACTTCTGCTTTGCCTACATCTTTTCCCACCTTTATGTGGGGTCGATGTTTCTGGCCAGCGTTCTCCATCTACCTCTGTCCACACTTCATCACCGGTTAATCCCTTTGATCGAGGGTCATCCTTGATACAGTCCATCTACCTTCGCTTTGGTCTCCCTCTCCTTTTTCCTTGTACCTCCATTTCCATCACTCTCCTCCCAATATACTGTTCATCTCTTCTCATGACATGACCACACCACCTCAGTCTAAGTTCTCCTTTACATGATATATATATTAATGTTCTTATATTGTTTTTGTTGTTCGTTGTTCAACTTTGATTTAAAGAACTTCGTTATGATTGGTTTGTATTTTGTTCGATAATGATAAACCGTTTATCAATTCGTCTCAATAATGAGAAGCAGTTATTTTGTCTCACAATAAGGGTGAACAGTAGTTATTTTGTCTCTCAATGATGATAAACAGTAGTTATTTTGTCTCAATAATGATGAACAGTAGTTATTTTGTCTCAGTAATGATAAACAGTAGTTATTTTGTCTCAGTAATGATAAACAGTAGTTATTTTGTCTCAATAATGATAAACAGTAGTTATTTTGTCTCAATAATGATGAACAGTAGTTATTTTGTCTCACAATAATGATAAACAGTAATTATTTTGTCTCAATAATGATAAACAGTAGTTATTTTGTCTCAATAATGATGAACAGTAGTTATTTTGTCTCACAATAATGATAAACAGTAATTATTTTGTCTCAATAATGATAAACAGTAGTTATTTTGTCTCACAATAATGATAAACAGTAGTTATTTTGTCTCAATAATGATGAACAGTAGTTATTTTGTCTCAGTAATGATAAACAGTAGTTATTTTGTCTCAGTAATGATAAACAGTAGTTATTTTGTCTCAATAATGATAAACAGTAGTTATTTTGTCTCAGTAATGATAAACAGTAGTTATTTTGTCTCAATAATGATAAACAGTAGTTATTTTGTCTCACAATAATGATAAACAGTAATTATTTTGTCTCAATAATGATAAACAGTAGTTATTTTGTCTCACAATAATGATAAACAGTAGTTATTTTGTCTCAATAAGGATAAACAGTAGTTATTTTGTCTCACAATAATGATAAACAGTAGTTATTTTGTCTCAATAATGATAAACTAGTTATTTTGTCCCACAATAAGGGTGAACAGTAGTTATTTTTTTTCTCTCAATGATGATAAACAGATGTTATTTTGTCTTCTAATAATGATAAACTTTTCAATTTGTCTATCATTAATGATAAATTGTTTCTCTCTATAGTTTGTATATGAAAGAGCTATTTTAATGTTACTGTTCTTAAAATATTTTATTTAGTTCATTATTTCTCTTGTAGTTTATTTATTTCTTTTTTTCCCTTTCCTCACTGGGCTATTTTTCTATTTGGAGCCCCTGGGCTTATGGCATCCTGCTTTTCCAATCTGGGTTATAGCTTAGCTAGTAATAATAATAATAATAATAATAATAATAATAATAATAATCATAATAAGACTAATGTTGCACATATTTTGTACACCTACTTCTCATATATTTTCAACTTTACACACTCACTCTCTCTCTCTCTCTCTCTCTCTCTCTCTCTCTCTCTCTCTCAGGCTTTTCAATCTATATGTCAGATCTCTTCAACAGGACAAAATTCTGTACACCCTTCTAGAATGATTTTTTTGTACACATATATTTTCAACTTTACTCTCTCTCTCTCTCTCTCTCTCTCTCTCTCTCTCTCTCTCTCTTGCAGGCTTTTCAATCTATTTGTCAGATCTCTTCGACAGGACAGAATTCTGTACACCCTTCTAGAATGATTTTTTAGTACACCTTCCTTTTTTATCCCGTTTTCTTTTTCTTTACATTTTCCAAGTTTTGTGGCACTTCCCTTACAACCCCCCCCCCCTCACCTCCTTTTTTTATCTCTCTCCCTTCCACCTCTTTCGCCTATCCTTGATTTGTTTTGCCCTTTTTAGCTCTACTTCCAATTCCCAGCTTTTACATTGTATTCAGAGGCTGTTTACTTTATCCCACCGAAATGGCTATTAATCTCCTCTGGCCGATTCTTTCGTAAACGATGGTAAACAAGATGTAAGTCTATAGTCAATTTCTTTTACTGAGGCGCATTTGCACCGACTCGCAGCGGTGTCCTTTTTAGCTCGGAAAAAACTTTCCCGATCGCTGATTGGTTATAATTTTCTTGTCCAACAAATCAGCGATCAGGAAACTTTTCCGAGCTACTGTTCACTTTCCTTTTGCCTACATACACACACACACACACACACACACACACACACACACACACCTATTCTTTACATATTCTCCTCTGCCTCATATACCTGACAACACTGAGATTACCAAACAATTTTTCTTACTGCAATGTAATTGTTCAGTGGCCACTTTCCTCTTTGTAAGGGTAGAAGAAACTCTTTAGCTATGGTAAGCAGCTCTTCTAGGAGAAGGACACTCCAAAATCAAACCATTATTCTCTAATCTTGGGTAGTGCCATAGCCTCTGTACCATGGTCTTCCACTGTCTTGGGTTAGAGTTCTCTTGCTTGAGAGTGCACTCGGGCACATTATTCTATCTTAATTCTCTTCCTCTTGTTTTGTTAAAGCTTTTCTAGTTTATATAGGAGATACTCATTTTAATGTTGTTGCTCTTAAAATATTTTATTTTTTTTCGTTTCCTTTCCTCACTGAGCTATTTCCCTGTTGGAGCCCCTAGGCTTATAGCATCCTGCTTTTCCAACTAGGGTTCTAGCTTAGCAAATAATAGTAATAATAATAACAACAGGGAAAAATAGCCCAGTGAGGAAAGGAAACAAAGAAATAAACTATATTATTATTATTATTATTATTATTATTATTATTATTATGACAAGCCAAGCTACAACCCTAGTTGGAAAAGCAGGATGCAATAAGCACAAGGGCTCCGACAGGGAAAAATAGCCCAATGAGGAAAGGAAACAAGGAAATTAATGAACTACAAGAGAAGTAATAAACAATTTAAAAGAAAGTATTTTAAGAAAAGTAACAACACCAAAATAGATTTTTCCTCAAAAAAGTGGAAGAGAGATAAAATAGAAAAGTATAGTTAACGTATTATTAACACAATGATATATATTACAAATATAGCTATCATTGAAAGTTTTAGTCCGTGCAGAGAGGTTCGTAAATAACCCTTTCAACAGAACTATATAATTTCATTCACTCACATTAATAATTCAATCGTTTCTATTGATTCGTGTTATGACTCAACTCTCTGATCGATTGAATTGAGGTAGTTCGAAATAAAGTATTGCCAGCTCGTCCCTTCACTATCCCTTGTCTGCTTCACCTTCATCTAACTTTTTTTGTTATAAGACTTAGGCCGGGAGCACACTAGCGACTCTGTGGCGCCACAAAGCCACAGCATCGTGTGGCGGGGATGTGGTCTCCCATAGGTTTCCATTGTTTTCAAAGCCACGCCACGCCTGTGGCGGGGATGAGCGACAGAGAGCCACACAGTAGCTTGCCACAGTCGCTAGTTTGCGCGGCAACACTTGAAAACAATGGAAACCTATGGGCGAACACCTCCCCGCCACACGATGCTGTGGCTTTGTGGCGCCACAGAGTCGCTAGTGTGCTCCCGACCTTTAAAATACAATTTCTACCTGTGCGTTGTTTAAAAGGGGGTTGATTGATTTATTGATTTACGTATATTGCATTGCCAATAGCTATTACCCTAATCGGGTAGTTGAATCTCCCTGGACAATTCTATCCTGTTCGTAATACTAGGCAGGCAGTTAATTCTAATAGCCAGGCCTTCTCCATCATGAGGCTCAATACTACACAGTATTCTAGAAGTTTAATCCAGCTGTTACCAAGTTGTGGAATGATCTTCCAAATCGGGTAGTTGAATCAGTAGAACTTCAAAAGTTCAAAGTTGGAGCAAATGTTTTTATGTTGACCAGGCTGACATGAGTCTTTTTATAGTTTATATATGACATATCTGTTTTTGACGTTGTTAATAGTTTATATAGGACATATCTGTTTTGACGCTGTTACTGTTTTTAGAATGATATATTGTTAATTTATTCTCATCATTTATTTATTTCCTTATTTCCTTTCCTCACTGGGCTATTTTTCCCTATTGGAGCCCTTAGGCTTATAGCATCTTGCTTTTCCAACTAGGGTTGTAGCTTGCAATGTGAAGTAGAAATAGGGGTTGATTAGCAAGCGTTGTTTACATAGCGTTAATCTAAGTTTCAGTAAATAATCATTTTATTATTATGATGCGAACAGTTATCAGATGATGGAAAAACGCCAGCTATTTGCACATGATTTTAATCTCTCTCTCTCTCTCTCTCTCTCTCTCTCTCTCTCTCTCTCTCTCTCTCTCTCTCTCTCTCTCTCTCTCATATCATAAGAAAGAGAATCATGAATTCAACTAATGACTTCGCATCCCCTAATCATGACAAAGTTTCCCAACAATGGGAGTAATTATGCAAATTTATCTCCCGTGAACTTCTGTCAAAAGTTCCGTGAAATTTGATGATGATGGCAAGTAATAATGATAAGAGGGAGAGGCCTAGACGGTAGTTTGATGGTGAAGACAAGAGTGAGAGGCCTAGAGTGTAGTTTGATGGTGAAGATAAGAGGGAGAGGCCTAGAGGGTAGTGTGATGGTGAAGATAAGAGGGAGAGGCCTAGAGGGTAGTTTGATGGTGAAGATAAGAAGAGTGAAGGTGAAGGCTTAGACTCTAGAGAGTAGTTATGG
>NC_090726.1:47306324-47346324 GCF_036898095.1 Palaemon carinicauda | reverse complement strand
TTGCTTATGAAATTTGAGTCAATCGCCAGACGTGTTATGAAATCGGAAACGCCGCTGATCCAGCGTTACTAAGAGAAGCGGGACTGAGGCGAGACCCACTCGATGCATACGTGAGTGTTAGGCTATCGATAAGATTTCTTCTACTGCCGCTGATGATTCATAGCTTCCACGTCATCCAAACACGCGTGCGTGCGCGCACGCACTCGGGAACACGTGCATGCGCGTCCCGTAGGGAGAGGGTTGCAATGTTGTGGTAAGCAACCCAGCCTCTATTACAATTCTGCCTCTATTGCCTTGGTGGTAGGCAACCCAGCCTCTATTACATATCTGCCTCCATTACCTTGGTGTTAGGCACCTCTATTACAAATCTGCCTCTATTGCCTTGGTGGTAGGCAACCCAGACTCTATTACCTTGTTGGTAAGCAAATCTGCCTCTATTACCTTGTTGGTAAGCAAATCTGCCTCTTTTGCCTTGTTGGTAAACAAATCTGCCTCTATTGCCTTGGTGGTAGACAACCCAGCCTCTATTACCTTGTTGGTAGGCAACCCAGCGTCTATTACCTTGGCGGTAGGCAACCCAGCCTCTATTACCTTGTTGGTAAGCCAATCTCCCTCTATTGCCTTGGTGGTAGGCAACCCAGCCTCTATTACCTTGTTGGTAGGCAACCCAGCCTCTATTACCTTGGTGGTAGGCAACCCAGCCTCTATTACCTTGTTGGTAAGCAAATCTGCCTTTATTACAAATCTGCCACTATTGCCTTGGTGGCAGGCAACCCAGCCTCTATTACCTTGTTGGTAGGCAACCCAGCCTCTGTTACTTTGTTGGTAGGCAACCCAGCCTCTGTTACTTTGTTGGTAGGCAACCCAGCCTCTGTTACTTTGTTGGTAGGCAACCCAGCCTCTGTTACTTTGTTGGTAGGCAACCCAGCCTCTGTTACTTTGTTGGTAGGCAACCCAGCCTCTGTTACTTTGTTGGTAGGCAACCCAGCCTCTGTTACTTTGTTGGTAGGCAACCCAGCCTCTGTTACTTTGTTGGTAGGCAACCCAGCCTCTGTTACTTTGTTGGTAGGCAACCCAGCCTCTGTTACTTTGTTGGTAGGCAACCCAGCCTCTGTTACTTTGTTGGTAGGCAACCCAGCCTCTGTTACTTTGTTGGTAGGCAACCCAGCCTCTGTTACTTTGTTGGTAGGCAACCCAGCCTCTGTTACTTTGTTGGTAGGCAACCCAGCCTCTGTTACTTTGTTGGTAGGCAACCCAGCCTCGGCAACCCAGCCTCTGTTACTTTGTTGGTAGGCAACCCAGCCTCTGTTACTTTGCTGGTATGCAACCCAGCCTCTATTAACTTGTTGGTAGGCCAACCAGCCTCTATTACCTTGGCGGTAGGCAACCCAGCCTCTATTACCTTGGTGGTAGGCCAACCAGCCTTTTATCACTTTGGTGGTAGGCTACCCAGCCTCTATTACCTTGTTGGTAGGCAACCCACCCATCTATCCTCTGTGGTAGGAAACCCAGCCATTTATCACTTTGGTAGTAGGCAACCCAGCCTTTTATCACTTTGGTGGTAGGCAACCCAGCCTCTATTACCTTGGTGGTAGGCAACCCAGCCATCTATCCTCTGAGGTAGGCAACCCACCCTCTAATACCTTGGTGGTAAGGCAATCCAGTCATCTATCCTCTGTGGTATGCAACCCAGCCTCTAATACCTTGGTGGTAGGCAACCCAGCCATCTATTACCTTGTTAGTAAGCAACCCAGCCTCTATTACCTTGTTGGTAGGTAACCCAGCCTCTTAATACCTTGGTGGTAGGCAACCCAGCCTCTAATACCTTGGTGGTAGGCAACCCAGCCATCTATCCTCTGAGGTAGGCAACCCAGCCTCTAATACCTTGTTGGTATGCAACCCAGCCTCTAATACCTTGGTGGTAGGCAACCCAGCCATCTATCCTCTGAGGTAGGCAACCCACCCTCTAATACCTTGGTGGTAAGGCAATCCAGTCATCTATCCTCTGTGGTAGGCAACCCAGCCTCTAATACCTTGGTGGTAGGCAACCCACCCTCTATTACCTTGTTGGTATGCAACCCAGCCTCTATTACCTTGTTAGTAAGCAACCCAGCCTCTATTACCTTGTTGGTAGGTAACCCAGCCTCTTAATACCTTGGTGGTAGGCAACCCAGCCTCTAATACCTTGGTGGGAGGCAACCCACCCTCTATTACCTTGTTGGTATGCAACCCAGCCTCTATTACCTTGTTAGTAAGCAACCCAGCCTCTATTACCTTGTTGGTAGGTAACCCAGCCTCTTAATACCTTGGTGGTAGGCAACCCAGCCTCTAATACCTTGGTGGTAGGCAACCCAGTCATCTATCCTCTGTGGTAGGCAACCCACCCTCTATTACCTTGTTGGTAGGCAACCCACCCTCTATTACCTTGTTGGTAGGCAACCCAGCCATCTATCCCCTGTGGTAGGCAACCCAGCCCGGTATCCCCAATATGGGGAGCTTCCCCAGGTGGGGAGAGAGTTTATAGGGAACTGGAGAAAAGGGTGAGAGAATAGGTGAGTCAGCTAAACTGGTTCTTTTCATAATAATGTTGTCAATCTGTCACTCGTACATCGATTGAAAGTGTGTTCTATTTATAAATCGCTGGATTTGTTTAAAACCTGTCTTCTTCTCAACAGGTATTGCAACGATTTTTTGCACGTGTGTAACAGGTATTGCAACGTTTTATTTTTGCACGTTTTATATAGGTATTGCAACTTTTTTTTGCAAGTTTGTTACAGGTATTGCTACGATTTTTTGCACGTGTGTAACAGGTATTGCAACGTTTTATTTTTGCACGTTTTATATAGGTATTGCAACTTTTTTTTGCAAGTTTGTTACAGGTATTGCTACGATTTTTTGCACGTGTGTAACAGGTATTGCAACGTTTTATTTTTGCACGTTTCATACAGGTATTGCAACGTTTTTCTTTTTTTTTGCAAGTTTGATACAGGTATTTCTACGATGTTTTTGCACGTTTGATACAGATATTGCAACGTTTTATTTTTGCACGTTTGATACAGGTATTGCAACGTGTTATTTTTGCACGTTTGATACAGGTATTGCAACGTGTTATTTTTGCACGTTTGATACAGGTATTGCAACGTGTTATTTTTGCACGTTTGATACAGGTATTGCAACGATTTGTTTTTGCACGTTTGATACAGGTATTGCAACGATTTGTTTTTGCACGTTTGATACAGGTATTGCAACATTTTATTTTTGCACGTTTGATACAGGTATTGATATGATTTTATTGCACGTTTGATACAGGTATTGCAACGTTTTATTTTTGCACGTTTGATACAGGTATTGCAACGATTTTTTGCACGTGTGTAACAGGTATTGCAACGTTTTATTTTTACACGTTTGATACAGGTATTGCAACGATTTTTTGCACGTGTGTAACAGGTATTGCAACGTATTATCTTTTGCTCGTTTGATACAGGTATTGCAACGTATTATTTTTTGCGCGTTTGATACAGGTATTGAAACGTTTATTTTTTGCATGTTTGATATAGGTATTGCAACGTTTTTTTTTTGCAAGTTTGATACAGGTATTGCAACGATTTTTTGCACGTGTGTAACAGGTATTGCAACGTATTATTTTTTGCACGTTTGATACAGGTATCACAACGTTTTATTTTTGCAGGTTTTTTTTTCATTTCCCGGTTACACTTTTAAACCGTATTATGAAGAGCATTTATATATATATATATATATATATATATATATATATATATATATATATATATAGATATATATATATATATATATATATATATATATATATATATATATATATATATATGTATATATATATATATATATATATATATATATATATATATATATATATATATATATATTTTATTGGATCCAAAATATGTCTTTTATCAGATTTTTTTCTAATTTATCAAGATTAATTTGATAAGGCTCTGTCCATTTCCTGTGCTTTCACGTTTAAATAGTTTTGAGGTAGTTTATCAGATCTGAAAAAAAATGTATATTGCCGGATATAAATTTATAAGATAAGAGTTAAAGTAACAACGCGTCCTTGTTCCTGAAATTGTAGACTTAGAAAGGCTGAAGTTATATGATGATTCGTCACCAACACAGGTGACTCTGATAGAAGTAAATGTGAACTTAGAAAGGCTGAAGTTATATGATCATTCGTCACCAACACAGGTGACTTTGATAGAAGTAGATATCAACTTAGAAAGGCTGAGCTTTTATGAGGATTCGTCACCAACACAGGTGACTTTGATAGAAGTAGATATCAACTTAGAAAGGCTGAGCTTTTATGAGGATTCGTCACCAACACAGGTGACTTTGATAGAAGTAGATATCAACTTAGAAAGGCTGAGCTTTTATGAGGATTCGTCACCAACACAGGTGACTTTGATAGAAGTAGATGTCAACTTAGAAAGGCTGAGGTTTTATGAGGATTCGTCACCAACACAGGTGACTTTGATAGAAGTAGATGTCAACTTAGAAAGGCTGAGGTTTTATGAGGATTCGTCACCAACACAGGTGACTTTGATAGAAGTAGATGTCAACTTAGAAAGGCTGAGGTTTTATGAGGATTCGTCACCAACACAGGTGACTTTGATAGAAGTAGATGTCAACTTAGAAAGGCTGAGGTTTTATGAGGATTCGTCACCAACACAGGTGACTTTGATAGAAGTAAATGTGAACTTAGAAAGGCTGAAGTTATATGACGATTCGTCACCAACACAGGTGACTTTGATAGAAGTAAATATCAACTTAGAAAGGCTGAAGTTATATGACGATTCGTCACCAACACAGATGACTTTGATAGAAGTAAATATCAACTTAGAAAGGCTGAAGTTATATGATCATTCGTCACCAACACACGGGACTTCAATAGAAATAAATATCAACCACAAATGGGATGTGATATCGAATTTAACCTTGAAATATATATCCACTGGAAATTCTTCCATGATAAATGCTTCTAGCTAGGCAATGACTCGAACTTGTGCTTCTGAGATCAAGGTTGCATTTGATATTAAGTACCATTTCTGGTTGATATGTATATGTTTTTATGTTGACCAGGCTGACGATGAGTTTTTATGGTTTATATATGACATATCTGCTTTTAACGTTGTTAATAGTTTATATATGACATATCTATTTTGACGTTGTTACTGTTTTAGAATGATTTATTGTTAGTTTGTTCCCATCGTGTATTTATTTCCTTATTTACTTTCCTCACTGGACTATTTTTCCCTATTGGAGCCCTTGGGCTTATAGCATCTTGCTTTTCCAACTAGGGTTGTAGCTTGGCTAGTAATAATAATAATAATAATAATAATAATAATAATAATAATCTATTAAATGCTCGCGTGTTAGTGACAAGTGATCTTAAATAGCCCCGTGTTCCTTTCCTCATTGGGCTATTTTTCCCTATTGGAGCCCTTGGGCTTATCGCATCTTGCTTTTCCAACTGGGGTTGTAGCTTGGCTAGTAATAATGATAATAATAATCTATTAAATGCTCTTCGTGTTAGTGACAAGTGATCTTGAATAGCCACGTGTTAGAAACTCATTAATGGGTTGATTTCAAGTCTAAGTATAGATTCCTGAATTCGACAGTAATATGTCCACTGATCAGGTAATGAACTTGTATCTCTCTTAGTGATTCATTGGTGGAGTCTTTTGGGACTATCGAATCAGAGGTATAGGTTCGAATCCTTGCCCATCCAGAAGTATAAATCAGAAAAGAATTACTAATAGTTTTTATAGTTTATATAGGAGATCTTTATTTTAATGTTATTCTTAAAATATTTATTTTTTCCTTCTTTCCTTTCCTCACTGAGCTATTTTCCCTGTTGGAGCCCCTGGGCTTATAGCATTCTGCTTTTCTAACTAGGGTTCTAGCTTAGCAATTAATAATAATAATAATAATAATAATATATTCTAAGGTTTATTTGATATTAAACCCCAATTATTATGGTTCATGATTACACATTATATATACATTTCCCTTTCTGACTGGGGATACATTAATGTGGTGAACTGGACAAAGCTGCTATACGATATGTTAATGTTTTAATGTATGTGAAGGCAAGAAAATACCTATAGTCAATTTTTTTTAGCGAGGCAGATTTGCACCGACTCGCTGCTGTGCCCTTTTAGCTCGGAAAAGTATCCTGATCGCTGATTGGTTGTACAAGATCATTCTAACCAATCAGCGATCAGTAAAGCGGTTCCGAGCTAAAAGGACACCGCTGCGAGTCGGTGCAAATCTGCACCGACTCGCAGCTGTGCCCTTTTAGCTCGGAAAAGTTTCCGGATCGCTGATTGGTTGGACGAGATAATTCTAACCAATCACCGATCAGGAAACTTTTCCGAGCTAAAAGGGCACCGCTGCGAGTCGGTGCAAATCTGCCTCGCTAAAAGAAATGGACTATAGTGAGGGTTGTAGACCCCTGGGGAGAGGAAACGATATCCTGTAGTAGAGACGTGCTCATATATAGCGATAAAGATTAATTAATAACCCATACATTCGTAGTACCATCCACGGTCTTTCTTAATCAATCCGTTTGTTACTAAATACAAAATGACGTAGTGAAAATGTATGTACTTTTGGTGGAAGAAATGGAGACAAGTGGCAGAATAATATTTTTTCCTTTAAGGCCAACAACTATTACTTCAGTCCTGTTGGAGGGCAGGAAGTAAGCAATAGCATTTGTGCAATTTGCACGATAAGAAAATCGTGAGGTGGCAAGGAACATGGTGTGTTCAGTTCCAAATTATGAAAATTTTGCTGCAACAGAAAGTGGATTTTCACAGACAGTCACTGGTGGTATTTACAGTATTTGATGATAAAATGATAAAAACACTTTATTTTATTGGCCTTACCTTTTTTTTTTCTTTTTTTTTTTATTTAAGGATATCAGTTTTTTTTTTCGATTTAAGGATATCAGTTTTTTTTTCGACTTAAGGAGTTTTTTTTTTTTTTAATTTCAGATATTTTTTTAAATTTAAGAATATCAGAGTTATAAACTGTATAGATTTTAAAATATAGAATCCTGTATCCTTAATATGATGGAATACTCAGGGAATTATCATTTATACAGCATATAATGGCTGATACAAAACCAAGTAGGAAATTCATACTGTGAAAAGAGATAGAGAAAATACGCAGTTTGGGTGAAAATGCATTGAAAAAGATGGTAATTTTCACCCTTGAGGAGACTTTATGTACATTGCTGCCCTTGATAATAAGAGGATGCTTGTATCCTTCATTGCCAGATTCTATTGCCTTCCTGCAGGATTCTTATTCCGTGATTTACCATGGATTTTCTGCCTCGAGAAGTACTATTTCAACCATGAATGGTATTTTATGGACCTAATTGTTGTGGATTGTAGGAACACTAGCTTCAAAGATCCTTGTTCTTGCAATGCATGACTGGTTGGTTTAGACGTAGGAACACTAGCTTCAAAGATCCTTGTTCCTGCAATGCATGACAGGTTGGTTTAGACGTAGAATAATGAACACTAACTTCAAAGATCCTTGTTCTTGATATATATATATATATATATATATATATATATATATATATATATATATATATGTGTGTGTATATGTATATATATATATATATATATATATATATATATATATATATATATATATATATATATATATATATATATATATATATATATATATATATATATATATATATATAAAATTTTATTTCACATCTAGAAAGACTGTCATTGATTTTCCATTCAAAGGGCCTGTGTCAATATCTTACGTAAGTGCTCCTTTATACATTATTGTGCTAATACATCGATTTCAGCAGGATTCTTAAATCGAACTGAATTCAAGAGCTATGTTTATATAGTCTCGAAGTACTAGAGGGGCACTCAGTAGAACGCAGACCTCCGCCGTGGCAGCTTATTGCTTGACCTTAACCTTGATCTTTGACCTTAACTTGTATTAATTGGTCGTGTATTTTCATACGCTCAAATTTGAACCAAGTTTCAAGTCTGTGACAACGTAGTCCAAACTTATGGCTGATTACGTGAATTGGATATTTTGCTTGACCGTGACATTGACCTTTGACCTTGACCTTCCAAAATGTAATCATTTCCATCATTTTACGTAACAGTTATCCAAATTCATTACTCTACGATTAAAATTGTGGTCAGGAAGCTGTTCACAAACAAACACACGCACAAACAAACCAACAGGGCTTAAAAAATAACCTCCTTCCAACTTCGTTGACGGAGGTAATGACGGAAGTACAGAAATTTGATATCTTCCCCATGATTGAAATTTTTTTTTTTTTTTTTTTTTTTTTTTTTTTTTTTTTTTTTTTTTTTTTTTTTAAGAAATGGTTTAAATTCTTAGAGTAACAGTGTCATTGGACCAGTAGTTTGATGTGCCATAAAATCAGTCAACCCAGGAGTTTTTACCACTGCGTATTTTTTTCATTGTAGCGGCGTTTAATTTGAATGAATGAATGATTTAAGGTTTTCTGGCATCCTGACATCTAAGGTCATTGACGCCCATATCGTTTATGATAAATACAGATTAAAAGAATATTCAATTAAAACCACAAAAGCAAATATGTCCTTATAAAAGTTAAATAGCTTTCAGAAGACCTGCCTCTGAAGTAAATCTGAAAACGCCCCAAGCATTGTACAACCCATCATGTCCAAGAATCTTCCATAAAAGCAAATATGTTCTTATAAAAGTGAAATAGCTTTCAGAAGACCTGCTTCTGAAATAAATCTAAAAAACGCCCCAAGCATTGTACAACCCATCATGTCCAAGAATCTTGGCGAGGCTAGACCTGTCATCCTCGCCCCGAGCCTCAAACAGATATCTATTTCTTTAATAAAGATTAAAAGAATATTCAATTAAAACCATAAAAGCAAATATGTTCTTATAAAAGTGAAATAGCTTTCAGAAGACCTGCCTCTGAAGTAAATCTGAAAACGCCCCAAGCATTGTACAACCCATCATGTCCAAGAATCTTGGCGAGACTAAACCTTCCATCCTCGCCCCGAGTCTCAAACAGATATCTGTTTTTTTCTGTGCTATAAGTGGGGGCATTCACTCATCAAATTGAGCGTATTTAGGAAGTCATTAAACAAAAGATAAGGGATGATAAGAGATTTTGAGTTCAGAAGAAACCGAAGTCTGGTTTTATCTTGCTTCTTGATTATCTATATTCTTGCATGTTTTGTTATCTGCGTTATCTTATCTAATTGCTTTATATCTTTAGAAGTCAGGTTATTACAAATCATGGAAAAAAACATTTCTATTGATTTTATATGGAATTGGAAGGAAATCATTCAAATTCCTGAACGAACATCATATTCAGGACTTAGGATTCATCATCATCATCATCATCAGCATCATCTCCTACGCCTATAGGATTCATCATCTTCATCAGCATCATCTCCTACGCCTATAGGATTCATCATCTTCATCATCATCATCATCATCTCCTACCCCTATAGGATTCATCGTCTTCATCATCATCATCATCAGCATCATCTACTACGCCTATAGGATTCATCATCATCATAAGCATCATCTCCTACGCCTATAGGATTCATCATCTTCATCATCATCATCATCATCATCTCCTACGCCTATAGGATTCATCATCATCATCAGCATCATCTCCTACGCCTATAGGATTCATCATCTTCATCATCATCATCATCATCTCCTACGCCTATAGGATTCATCATCATCATCATCATCATCAGCATCATCTCCTACGCCTATAGGATTCATCATCTTCATCATCATCATCAGCATCATCTCCTACGCCTATAGGATTCATCATCATCATCAGCATCATCTCCTACGCCTATAGGATTCTTCATCTTCATCATCATCATCTCCTACGCCTATAGGATTCATCATCTTCATCATCAGCACCATCTCCTACGCCTATAGGATTCATCATCATCATCATCTCCTACGCCTATAGACGCAAATGGCCTCTGTTAAATTTCGCCAGTCGTCTCTGTCTTGAGCTTTTAATTCAATACTTCTTCACTCATCATCTCCGACTTCACGCTTCATAGTTCTCAGCCATGTAGGCCTGGGTCTTCCAACTCTTCTAGTGCTTTGTGGGGCCCAGTTAAAAGTTTGGTGAACTAATCTCTCTTGGGGAGTGCGAAGAGCATGTCCAAATTTAGGATTATACCTTATTAATTCCTAATTGTAAATGAAATAGTATTTAAACTTTTTAAAAAAGTATTCGCGAGTTTGTAATTTAAAAATATATTTAAATGAATAGTAAAAGATGCAATTGTGAATATATTGAATACAATATTTATTCGTGTAAATATATTATGATTTAAATGCTGAATATTTTGATTATGATATTTATTTCATGTAAATATATTATGTTTTATATGCTGAATATATTGATTACAATATTTATTCATGTAAATATATTATGATTTATATGCTGAATATATTGATTACAATATTTATTTCATGTAAATATATTATGATTTATATGCTGAATATATTGATTACAATATTTATTTCATGTAAATATAATATGATTTATATGCTGAATATATTGATTATGATATTTATTCATGTAAATATATTATGATTTATATGCTGAATATATTGATTACAATATTTATTTCATGTAAATATAATATGATTTATATGCTGAATATATTGATTACAATATTTATTCATGTAAATATATTATGATTTATATGCTGAATATATTGATTACAATATTTATTTCATGTAAATATATTATGATTTATATGCTGAATATATTGATTACAATATTTGTTTCATGTAAATATATTATGATTTATATGCTGAATATATTGATTACAATATTTATTTCATGTAAATATATTATGATTTATATGCTCAATATATTGATTACAATATTTATTTCATGTAAATATATGATTTATATGCTGAATATATTTATTACAATATTTATTTCATGTAAATATATTATGATTTATATGCTGAACATATTGATTACAATATTTATTTCATGTAAATATATTATGATTTATATGCGGAATATATTTATTGCAATATTTATTCATGTAAATATATTATGATTTATATGCTGAATATATTGATTACAATATTTATTTCATGTAAATATATTATGATTTATATGCTGAATATATTGATTGCAATATTTATTGCATGTAAATATATTATGATTTATATGCTCAATATATTGATTACAATATTTATTTCATGTAAATATATTATGATTTATATGCTGAATATATTGATTACAATATTTATTCATGTAAATATATTATGATTTATATGCGGAATATATTGATTGCAATATTTATTCATGTAAATATATTATGATTTATATGAAATATCATGAAATGTAAGAATTGTAAATATATATTTCTTAATAGAAAATAAAAAATAACTAATTGTCCCACGAATTATCACGTAAATATCACTAAAAATGTACTTTACACTTAACTCACTACAAAAATTGGTCAAGTGAAGCAGTTCCTAAAGTATAAAGTAGTTTTATTCGCTACCATTTATCCAAAAATATACTTTTCTATTGAATGTATTTATAATATATTCTCCCAGATATGTCTTTCATATATGAGCAATATTTTTCCTTTCGCGAATTCATCCTAACATATTTTATTTCTCCCAGATATACCTCCTGCTGCTTCCTCCGGTGCCTTGGATGACCGCGGAGGTAGCAGCAGTAGGGGATTCAGCATTATGAAGCTTCATCTGTGGTGGATAACGGGGGAGGGTGGGCTGTGCCACCCTCGCAGTACCAGCTGAACTCGGTTGAGTCCCTTGTCAGGCTGGGAGGAACGTAGAGAGTAGAGGGCCCCTTTTGTTTTTGTTTCATTTGTTGATGTCGACTACCCCGCAAAATTGGGGGAAGTGCCTTGGTATATTTTTATTATTATTATTACTATCCAAGCTATTGGTATATTTTTATTATATTATTATTACTATCCAAGCTACAACCCTAGTTGGAAAAGCAAGATGCTATAAGCCCAGGGGTTCCAATAGGGAAAAATAGTCCAATGAGGAAAGGAAATAAGGAAATAAATAAATGAAGAGAACAAATTAACAATAAATCATTCTAAAAAAAGTAACAACGTCAAAACAGATATGTCGTATATAAACTATTAACAACGTCAAAACAAATATGTCATATATAAACTATAAAAAGACTCATGTCCGCCTGGTCAACAAAAAAACATTTGCTCCAACTTTGAACTTTTGAAGTTCTACTGATTCAACTACCCGATTAGGAAGATCATTCCACAACTTGGTCACAGCTGGAATAAAACTTCTAGAGTACTGCGTAGTATTGAGCCTCATGATGGAGAAGGCCTGGCTATTAGAATGAACTGCCTGCGTAGTTATTACGAACAGGATAGAATTGTCCAGGGAGATCTGAAGTATTGAGCCTCATGATGGAGAAGGCCTGGCTATTAGAATTAACTGCCTGCCTAGTATTACGAACAGGATAGAATTGTCCTGGGAGATCTGAAGTATTGAGCCTCATGATGGAGAAGGCCTGGCTATTAGAAGTAACTGCCTGCCTAGTTATTACGAACAGGATAGAATGGTCCAGGGAGATCTGAAGTATTGAGCCTCATGATGGAGAAGGCCTGGCTATTAGAAGTAACTGCCTGCCTAGTATTACGAACAGGATAGAATGGTCCAGGGAGATCTGAAGTATTGAGCCTCATGATGGAGAAGGCCTGGCTATTAGAATGAACTGCCGGCCTAGTATTACGAACAGGATAGAATGGTCCAGGGAGATCTGAAGTATTGAGCCTCATGATGGAGAAGGCCTGGCTATTAGAATGAACTGCCTGCCTAGTATTACGAACAGGATAGAATTGTCCAGGAAGATCTGAAGTATTGAGCCTCATGATGGAGAAGGCCTGGCTATTAGAATGAACTGCCTGCCTAGTATTACGAACAGGATAGAATTGTCCAGGAAGATCTGAAGTATTGAGCCTCATGATGGAGAAGGCCTGGCTATTAGAATGAACTGCCTGCCTAGTATTACGAACAGGATAGAATTGTCCTGGGAGATCTGAAGTATTGAGCCTCATGATGGAGAAGGCCTGGCTATTAGAAGTAACTGCCTGCCTAGTTATTACGAACAGGATAGAATTGTCCAGGGAGATCTGAAGTATTGAGCCTCATGATGGAGAAGGCCTGGCTATTAGAATGAACTGCCTGCCTAGTATTACGAACAGGATAGAATTGTCCAGGGAGATCTGAAGTATTGAGCCTCATGATGGAGAAGGCCTGGCTATTAGAATGAACTGCCTGCCTAGTATTACGAACAGGATAGAATTGTCCAGGGAGATCTGAAGTATTGAGCCTCATGATGGAGAAGGCCTGGCTATTAGAATGAACTGCCTGCCTAGTATTACGAACAGGATAGAATTGTCCTGGGAGATCTGAAGTATTGAGCCTCATGATGGAGAAGGCCTGGCTATTAGAAGTAACTGCCTGCCTAGTTATTACGAACAGGATAGAATGGTCCAGGGAGATCTGAAGTATTGAGCCTCATGATGGAGAAGGCCTGGCTATTAGAATGAACTGCCTGCCTAGTATTACGAACAGGATAGAATGGTCCAGGGAGATCTGAAGTATTGAGCCTCATGATGGAGAAGGCCTGGCTATTAGAATGAACTGCCTGCCTAGTATTACGAACAGGATAGAATGGTCCAGGGAGATCTGAAGTATTGAGCCTCATGATGGAGAAGGCCTGGCTATTAGAATGAACTGCCTGCCTAGTATTACGGACAGGATAGAATGGTCCAGGGAGATCTGAAGTATTGAGCCTCATGATGGAGAAGGCCTGGCTATTAGAATTAACTGCCTGCCTAGTATTACGGACAGGATAGAATTGTCCAGGGAGATCTGAAGTATTGAGCCTCATGATGGAGAAGGCCTGGCTATTAGATATACAGTTATACCTTGCATATTTGAACAGTCATATACCCAAGCTAGTGGCCTTCGAGCTCTGTCCCATTTTATGATTAGACGGTAATAATACTAATAGTAACGTACCTCCATTAGCCATATTGTAACAGAAAATTGAAGCATAGCGTGAGGGTAATGTTGTCATAAGTTCTCCTTGTGGGTCATTTAGGGCTGATTCACACCTGACGCTTACATTCACACTCACGTGCACGCAATTGATCGCGTTCAAATATTCTTTAATGATAAACAGGCAGAGTATGCAAACCATCCAGTCAATCATTTTCGCTCAACTCCAGTCGCGGTCATTGTCAAGCTCACGATCAAAGCAAAAGATATTTTGAACGTCCTCAAACTTGAGCGAGAGCTATACCCGCTAGTTCTAGAGCCGAAAAATCACACATGGTTCACCAATGTCATAGCAAAACAAACTGAGTTTAAGGAGAGCTTGAGCGGCATTTGTGAACACACCAGTAAAATGAGCTGAGTGAGAGCTTGACCGTGACTTGGGCGTGAGCGTGAGCGTGAGCGTCAGGTGTGAATCAGCCCTTATGGCTATCAATACTTGGATTCTTGGCGATAATTATGTATTATGAATAGGTATTTTTTGTGTATCCAAATATGACTTTTATTAACATACAGTAGTTTTAGATATAATTGTACTGTGTTTATTTTTTTCATTGGGAATTCAGGTAGTTATTTATTTTTCTGTTTTAGATTATTGTGCAGTTTTATATAAAAATTAGTTGGAATTACATAATGTTTGGTATATAATCTATATGAACTTATATATGCCAACTATGAAATGCTGAAAATGAATAAATAATTCATCAGTCAGTCATACTGTAAACTAAAACTTCCTTTCGGTGAGAAAAAGACATCTAGCTGCCACGTCTACCTTTGTAGATAAAATTTACATAACTGGCCTTATATATTGTTATTTATGCAATTGCTTGAATTTCCACAAGCACAAAATCTTGAACTTGGTACTGAGTTCATTTCTACCTGCTGACTCATCAGCACCCATTGCCTGGCCCTCCTTGGTCCTAGCTTCGGTAGAGATTGGTCGTGGGCGCTGATCATATGAACATTATATATGGTCTGTCTTTAGTGCAGTGTTCTGCTTGATAGGGCAATGTCACAGCAGCCATTGCCTGGCCCTCCTTGGTCCTAGCTTGGTTGGAGATGTGGCTTGGGCGCTGATCATATGTACAGCATATATGGTCTGTCTTTAGTGCATTGTTTTGCTTAATAGGGCAATGTCACAGCAGCCATTGCCTGGCCCTCCTTGGTCCTAGCTTGGGTGGAGATGTGGCTTGGGCGCTGATAGTATGTACATTATATATGGTCAGTCTCTAGGGCATTGTTCTGCTTGATAGGGCAATGTCACAACGGCCATTGCCTGGTCCTCCTTGGTCATAGCTTGGGTGGAGATGTGGCTTGGGCGCTGATAGTATGTACATTATATATGGTCTGTCTTTAGTGCATTGTTCTGCTTAATAGGGCAATGTCACTGTTCCTTGCCTCTGCCATTCATGAGCGTCTTTTAAACCCTTAAACCTATCAGAGAGTGTTTTTCCTCCTTGCATCGGCTTTTTATTTGCTTTTTTCTGCCTCGTAGATGTCATTTACTTTCCAAATGAGTCTGCGAGTCTCTACTAAGGGCTGCTCAGTCATGAGAAACGATGTCTTTAGTGTCGCTAAATTATTTATCACTTCCGCCCCGACAACGAGTTTAAACTCAACATTGTGACACACACAGCGAACATTTCTCGAAGAATGATATTTTTATAACCACTAATTTACCGGATTGAAACTTATTTTAATCTATAGGATTTGATTTTCGTGTGATATTTTATGTGCCCAAGTAATTTCCGAATTCTTTTAAACGATATTTTGATTTTCGTGTGATATTTTGTACCTCTCTCTGTATGGTTTTCTGGGATCTCTCTCTCTCTCTCTCTCTCTCTCTCTCTCTCTCTCTCTCTCTCTCTCTCTCTGTATGGGTTTCTGGGATTCTCTCTCTCTCTCTCTCTCTCTCTCTCTCTCTCTCTCTCTCTCTCTCTCTCTCTCTCTCTCTCTCTCTCAAATTCTGGGTACTCAGGAAATTATCACATACTTTTAACAAATTTTTAATTAAATCTAATGTTAATAAATAATATTTTCAATAGGATTTTCCATAATTTTCATTGCATAATTTGAAGTTCTTTACGAAATTCAGGTGAACTCGATTGAGTAGGCTGTAAAATAAATAGGTTTTTATGAGGGTGTCGAAGATTAAATTCTTCTGCAATGATTTAAAGAGCCATCATGTGATCTGGGCAGGAAAAATAACATAAATTAGGCTACTGAAAATTATGAAATTTCCTATGTACTCAAACTTTGAGGACACCCTCTATGTTTACATTCATACACACACACACACACACACACACATATATATATATATATATATGTGTGTGTGTATGTATTCAAATAAGCTTTCTTCGTGGCCTAGTGGTAGTCACTGTCTATACAAGCTTGCCGGACCAGGGTTCGATTCCCGGCCGGTCACAAGATCTTGTCTTTGTGTGATTTCGCCTGGGGCTCTGATCCCGAGGTCGTTAAGAGAATCCAGACATTAATGTATCAAAAATATATATGGCTTATTAGAATATGAAAAACACATCTAAATGTGCAAAATTTACCATATATATATATATATATATATATATATATATATATATATATATATATATATATATATATATGTGTGTGTGTGTGTGTGTGTGTGCATGCGTGCGTGTGTGTTTCTGTAAACAATAAAATGTGTGTATATTTATATAAATAACTTAAATACCCATAGAGTAATAAGATAATAAGAAATCTCATATTAAGATTGATCCCAAGAGAGACTAAGAACTGAATTAAAAGATCTTTCTCCATAACTCTCCTCCAGTGTTTACGAAATGAACATGAAGATCTTATTTGCATGGGAAAGTGGCTCTGAGAGAGAGAGAGAGAGAGAGAGAGAGAGAGAGAGAGAGAGAGAGAGAGAGAGAGAGAGAGAGAGAGAGGAGGATGTTTGCTTAAAGGGAAATTTGGTAAATAGAAGAATTTCTTGGGATAGATAAGGGAGAAAGGACAATGAGTTTATTGTTAATTTCCTTTTAAAGATAAGGTGACTTACGTATTTTGCTTGAGTCTTTTTATAGTTTATATATGACGTATCCGTTTTTGACGTTGTTAATAGTTTATATGGGACATATCTGTTTTTGACGTTGTTAATAGTTTATGTAGGACATATCTGTTTTTGACGTTGTTAATTGTTTATATGGGACATATCCGTTTTTGACGTTGTTAATAGTTTATGTAGGACATATCTGTTTTTGACGTTGTTAATAGTTTATATGGGACATATCCGTTTTTGACGTTGTTAATAGTTTATATAGGACATATCTGTTTTTGACATTGTTAATAGTTTGTATAGGACATATCTGTTTTTGACGTTGTTAACAGTTTATATAGGACATATCTGTTTTTGACGTTGTTAATAGTTTATATAGGACATATCTGTTTTTGACATTGTTAATAGTTTGTATAGGACATATCTGTTTTTGACGTTGTTAACAGTTTATATAGGACATATCTGTTTTTGACATTGTTAATAGTTTGTATAGGACATATCTGTTTTTGACGTTGTTAACAGTTTATATAGGACATATCTGTTTTTGACATTGTTAATAGTTTGTATAGGACATATCTGTTTTTGACGTTGTTAACAGTTTATATAGGACATATCTGTTTTTGACATTGTTAATAGTTTGTATAGGACATATCTGTTTTTGACGTTGTTAACAGTTTATATAGGACATATCTGTTTTTGACATTGTTAATAGTTTGTATAGGACATATCTGTTTTTGACGTTGTTAATAGTTTATATAGGACATATCTGTTTTTGACATTGTTAATAGTTTGTATAGGACATATCTGTTTTTGACGTTGTTAACAGTTTGTATAGGACATATCTGTTTTTGACGTTGTTAATAGTTTGTATAGGACATATCTGTTTTTGACGTTGTTAACAGTTTGTATAGGACATATCTGTTTTTGACGTTGTTAATAGTTTATATAGGACATATCTGTTTTTGACATTGTTAATAGTTTGTATAGGACAGATCTGTTTTTGACGTTGTTAATAGTTTATATAGGACATATCTGTTTTTGACATTGTTAATAGTTTGTATAGGACATATCTGTTTTTGACGTTGTTAACAGTTTGTATAGGACATATCTGTTTTGAAGTTGTTAATAGTTTGTATAGGACATATCTGTTTTTGACGTTGTTAATAGTTTGTATAGGACATATCTGTTTTTGACATTGTTAATAGTTTGTATAGGACATATCTGTTTTTGACATTGTTAATAGTTTGTATAGGACATATCTGTTTTTGACGTTGTTAATAGTTTATATAGGACATATCTGTTTTTGACATTGTTAATAGTTTGTATAGGACATATCTGTTTTTGACATTGTTAATAGTTTGTATAGGACATATCTGTTTTTGACGTTGTTAATAGTTTGTATAGGACATATCTGTTTTTGACGTTGTTAATAGTTTGTATAGGACATATCTGTTTTTGACGTTGTTAATAGTTTGTATAGGACATATCTGTTTTTGACGTTGTTAATAGTTTGTATAGGACATATCTGTTTTTGACGTTGTTAATAGTTTGTATAGGACATATCTGTTTTTGACGTTGTTAATAGTTTGTATAGGACATATCTGTTTTTGACGTTGTTAATAGTTTGTATAGGACATATCTGTTTTTGACGTTAATAGTTTATCTAGGACATATCTGTTTTTGACGTTGTTAATAGTTTGTATAGGACATATCTGTTTTTGACGTTGTTAATAGTTTATCTAGGACATATCTGTTTTTGACGTTGTTAATAGTTTGTATAGGACATATCTGTTTTTGACGTTGTTAATAGTTTATCTAGGACATATCTGTTCTTGACGTTGTTAATAGTTTGTATAGGACATATCTGTTTTTGACGTTGTTAATAGTTTATCTAGGACATATCTGTTCTTGACGTTGTTAATAGTTTGTATAGGACATATCTGTTTTTGACGTTGTTAATAGTTTATCTAGGACATATCTGTTCTTGACGTTGTTAATAGTTTGTATAGGACATATCTGTTTTTGACGTTGTTAACAGTTTGTATAGGACATATCTGTTTTTGACATTGTTAATAGTTTGTATAGGACATATCTGTTTTTGACGTTGTTAACAGTTTGTATAGGACATATCTGTTTTTGACGTTGTTAATAGTTTGTATAGGACATATCTGTTTTTGACGTTGTTAATAGTTTATATAGGACATATCTGTTTTTGACATTGTTAATAGTTTGTATAGGACATATATGTTTTTGACGTTGTTAATAGTTTATGTAGGACGTATCTGTTTTTGACGTTGTTAATAGTTTATATTGAACGTATCCGTTTTTGACGTTGTTAATAGTTGATATAGGACATATCTGTTTTTGACGTCGTTAATAGTTTATATAGGACATATCTGTTTTTGACGTTGTTAATAGTTGATATAGGACATATCTGTTTTGACACTGTTACTGTTTTTAGAATGATATATTGTTAATTTATTCTCATCATTTATTTATTTCCTTATATCCTTCCCTCACTGGGCTATTTTTCCCTGTTGGAGCCCTTGGGCTTATAGCATCTTGCTTTTCCAACTAGGGTTGTAGCTTGGCTATTAATAATAATAATAATATTGTAAACGTCCCTGTCTCTCGTTCTGCCGGACTGGGGTTCGAGTCCCGCTCAAGGTCGATAATTTCTTGTAGTGTCTGCAACCTCACCATTCTTGTAGCTTGGGGAGCCTATAGGTCTATATGCTGAATCATCAGCAGCCATTAACTGGTCCTCCTTGGTCCTAGTTTGGGTGGAGAGGGGGCTTGGGCGCTGATCTTATGCATATGGTCAGTCTCTAGGGCATTGACCTGCTTGCTAGGGCAGTGTGACTGTCCCTTGCCTCTGCCATTCATGAGCGGCCTTTAAACCTTTAAACCTTTAAAGAACTTTACAGCTTCACTATTTCCTTTCATTAGCATCCAACACTCATACTTCACAGCCGTAAAGGAGAGAGAGAGTGAGAGAGAGAGAGAGAGAGAGAGAGAGAGAGAGAGAGAGAGAGAGAGAGAGAGAGAGAGAGAGAGAGAGAGAGAGAGTGTGTGCTCGTCTTTTTATATGTAGGCTATATGATAGAGAGGGAGAGAGAGAGAGAGAGAGAGAGAGAGAGAGAGAGAGAGAGAGAGAGAGAGAGAGAGAGAGCTCTATAAACCTCTTCATGGTCTCTCTCTCTCTCTCTCTCTCTCTCTCTCTCTCTCTCTCTCTCTCTCTCTCTCTCTCTCTCATAGCCTACATATATGTAGATGGAATGTATATATATACATATATATATATATATATATATATATATATATATATATATTATATGTGTGTGTGTGTGGAGAGAGAGAGAGAGAGAGAGAGAGAGAGAGAGAGAGAGAGAGAGAGAGAGAGAGAGAGAGAGAGAATATATGTTCACTTACGCGCATTTGAGCATACTGTCGAATATACACACCGGGATGATACCTCCTTAAGCTTCTTGCAATTGTTCTTCACATTACCAGAACACGGAGACGAGGATTACTGCGTATTACAATAATCCTGGTAATGTTAGTTACTAAACTCATTTTTTTTTAATGAGGCGCATTTGCACCGATTCGGAGCGGTGCCCTTTTAGCCCGGAAAAGTTTCCTGCTCTCTGATTGGTTAGAATTATTTCGTCCAACCAATCAGCGATCAGGAAACTTTTCCGAGCTAAAAGGGCACTCTTGCGAGTCGGTGCAAATCTGCCTCGCTAAAAAGAATTGACTATAGTTCTAATATATCATTAGCACTCATCAAAATTTACTCAGAGTAAGCAGTCCACACCCCCGGGAAAGGTGGAACTGTTCTACAGGCATTAGTTTTCTTTGACCGGAATGAAACCCTTTGGTAATAACTTACAGTTCACGGTGCGCTGTATTACATAATGGTCTTTGTATCGTTCCTTCGATCCTTAGCTGCTCTCACTCGCGCATACATTTGGATAATTTCAGTCAGTTCTCAAATCCATTAAAACGGTAACTCTGACCATCCTTTATATTACTTTCAGATCTCCCTGGACAATTCTATCCTGTTCGTAATACTAGGCAGGCAGTTAATTCTAATAGCCAGGCCTTCTCCATCATGAGGCTCAATACTACACAATATTCTAGAAGTTTTATTCCAGCTGTTACCAAGTTGTGGAATGATCTTCCTAATCGGGTGGTTGATTCAGTAGAACTTCAAAAGTTCAAAGTTGGAGCAAATGCTTTTTTGTTGAGTAGGCGGACATGAGTCTTTTTAGTGTTTATATATGACATATTTGTTTTTGATGTTGTTAATAGTTTATATATGACATATCTGTTTTGACGTTGTTACTTATTTTAGAATGATTTATTGTTAATTTGTTCTCTTCATTTATTTATTTCCTTATTTCCTTTCCTTACTGGGCTATTTTTCCCTGTTGGAGCCCCTGGGCTTATAGCATCTTGCTTTTCCAACTAGGGTTGTAGCTTGGATAGTAATAATAATAATAATAATAATAATAATAAAATGCTTGGTAACATTTATTTCATAATTTTTACCATTTTTACGGCAAATTTTTAAGTGTACCTTTTAAATTAAGATATGGCAATTTGAAAGTATATTTGCCCTCAAAGGAAAGCAAAAGCGTGGAGAATCCATAATTTCTTCCCCAATGTAACAAAAGAATAACTTTTCCAGCCCCCATTCGCTGGAGTGAAGAGCCCCAACGCCTCATTACATAACGTCAGAGCTTCTGGTGTGTTAGCCAACTGCACAACAAAGCCATCTCTTAGTCCATGTGTCCTGGAGATGACAGCGAGGGAAACACTCCCCTGAAAAACGATTGTTCCGGTGCTGGAAGATCGTGTGAGTGTTGTCAGTCTCCCGTTCCAGGGGAGTTCCAGGGAACTTCCTCGGCTGGAAGGGGTCTCTCTCAGGGAAAAAGATGCTGGTTAGCGAAACGGATGAGCGACGCTTGAAAGATGTGACTGTGTGTGTATACACTCGAGGAAAAACTTGAGTTCTTAATTATAATTATCCTCAAGATTGTTAGTAGGATGAAAGCTGGTCTCCGAGACATCGCTTGTTTTTATTGAATAGTCGAAGAGATGCTGGTTGGGTTTTATGTTATCATTTTAGTCGTAGAGCGAAAAAATGCCATGACCATATATACATATACTCATAAAACAACTATGTACTGCAGTCTAACATAAAATCTGACACCGTCAAATTCTTGACCTTTTTTCTGACCCCGGATCTTACTAGATTCGGACTCTGAAATATGGATTTTTTTTAAATAAAATCTCATATATCTATAATTTTAGTCGGAGAGCGAAAAAAATGTGATGACCCCATATATACCCATAAAACGACTCTATGCTGCAGTCTAACACAAAATCTGACACCGTCAAATTCTTGACCTTTTTTCTGACCCCGGCCCTTAGTAGATTATCCTCAAGATTTGTTTTTATTGAATAGTCGAAGAGATGCTGGTTGGGTTTTAAGTTATAATTAGATTTTTCAGTTTAGTTTCTAATGCTAAAGATGATATCGAAAATGAATTTCTAATTTTATTATTTTTCATGTCATGTTTTATTCCTCATTTTCAATATTAATTTCTTGAACCCATTTTTTCTCATATTACTTCCTATTACCACTCCCTTTATTATTTATTGTAATCCAAATGCTATATTTTACCCGTATATATTACCATATTTAACATAAATTTATTCACTCAGGTCAAATCCTAGTTCTTACTGCTCCTAAGATATTTTATTTTTCCTTGTTCCCTTTCCTCACTGGGCTATTTTCCCTGTTGGGACCCCTGGCCTTGTAGCATCATGCTTTTCCAACTAGGGTTGTAGCTTATTATTATTATTATTATTATTATTATTATTACTAGCCACGCTACAACCCTAGTTGGAAAAGCAGGATGCTATAAGCCCAAGGGCTCCAACAGGGAAAAATAGCCCAGGGAGGAAAGGAAATAAGGAAATAAATAAATGATGAGAACAAATTAACAATAAATCATTCTAAAAACAGTAACGGCGTCAAAATAGATATGTCCTTTATAAACTATTAACAAGTAACAAGTATCGATAATAATAATAATGATAATATTTACCGAGACAGAATATAGGCTTTCTGTAAGGCCTTGCTATTAACCTCTGGAAACCTTGTGAATTCTCCATGTTTGTATAGATAAGCACCAGTCACCTGAGACGGAGAGAAGGGTCCCATCCGCTGTGGTTGATATATGAGAATCTTCGCCTCTCGTTTTCGTATACCTCATGACCTTACATAGGAACCTTCTGGTTAACTTGGTGTGTTTGCGTTCTAGTTTATTTTCTAGTTTATCATTTAATTATAATGTGAATAATTGTCGTGAAGTTTATTAATATCCTATTTTGCAGTTATTACTGTTCTTAAAATATTTTATTTTTCCTTGTTTCCTTTCCTCACTGGGCTATTTTTTCTGGGTGATATTTACATTGATTGAAATCACGTGTGCTTGTGATATATATTCATATATATATATATATATATATATATATATATATATATATATATATGTGTATATATATATATATATATATGTAAGTATATGTATATATATATATATATATATATATATATATATATATGTAAGTATATGTATGTATATATATATATATATATATATATATATATATATATATATATATATATATATATAGTCAGACACTTGCTCTTTATTATATAAGGGAGATGTCAATGAAAATGTTTCACAGAGAAGCCTTGAATTAGCAACTTGAAAAGAATTATCATTTTTTTTTTTTTTATAAAAGTCGTTCCTTTAAACTATCTGTTTTTTTTTAATCTTGAGAAATCTAGATACATTGAAATGTCTTGCCAACAAAGCAACTCTGGGTTTTTAAGAGGAACTAGATAGAAGGGTAGTTGATCAGGGTTGCCAGGTTTTCTAAATGAGAGATGGCCAATTTCTAGTCAACAGAAGCTTTGAAAGGCTAATCCAACCCATTAGTAGAAAAAAAGGCCAAAATGTAGCATGTAAGGTCAACCTTTTTCATATAACTATAGGCTAACTTATTCTAAAAAGGCCAAATTTGACATTCATGGCATGAAAATGGAAAAAAAATTACGTTTTTTGGCCTGAAATAAGGTCAAACTGGCTACCCTGTAGTTGATATAAGAAAAAGCCAGGTAAGGCAAAATTTGGTGGGAACCGCTTAACATGAGATTCAAAAACTCCAACGTCAGTGTTTGAATCAGCGTTTTTAGTAATGAAGGCGGTAATATATCTACGCCGTTTTCATTATTAAGCACAGCATTGTCTGCATAAAGATATCTTTCTGGCTAATTAAAGAAATGTGTTTGTAATTTCATATAAAAAGAAGGATAATAAATAACTTTAAAATTCGTAATCTTCTCACAAGGTAAAAATTCGATAACCATATGACTAGAGTTTAAAGATTTAAAGGTCCCTCATTATTATTATTATTATTATTATTATTATTATTATTATTATTATTATTAAAAGCTCATGAATGACAGGGACAGTGACAATGGCCTAGCTACCAGGATAATGGCCTAGAAACACCATGTTTTTTTTTTTTTTTCGCAGCTCATGAATGGAAGAGACAACGGACAGTGACACTGCCCTAGCTAGCAGAACAATGCTGTGACGGGCTGAGAGAAGGTTGTGACTCAAAGACAGGGTGAAAGCAACTGAGTGAGTTTATTGTAGAACACTCTCCTTTATATACAAAAGCTCAAGGCAACAGGAAATTTCCTGTTCAAAATCGACACCGTTACCGGTGAGAAAAACAGACATGTTTTTTCAGGTTCTTTTTAGTGCGAGGGGAGAGCGTAGATACAAGATTAATATATACACAAAATGAACTATGTACGATTGTGTGACACACGGTTGATACAATGCCCTAGAGACTGACCATATATACATACGATCAGCTCAGAAGCCCCTCTCCATATAAGCGTGGACCAGGGAGGGCCAAGCAGTGGCTGCTGATGACTCAGCATGTAAAACCTATACTTTCCCCCAAACCTCAGCTTCACTGTGAGCTAAGGATGGGGGGTTCTCCTTAGCTCAAAAGGATAGGGGGTTATTCTTAGCTCAAAAGGATGGGGGGTTATCCTTAGCTCAAAAGGATGGGGGGTTATCCTTAGCTCAAAAGGATGGGGGGTTATCCTTAGCTCAAAAGGATGGGGGGTTATCCTTAGCTCAAAAGGATGGGGGGTTATCCCTAGCTCAAAAGGATGGGGGGTTATCCTTAGCTCAAAAGGATGGGGGGTTATCCTTAGCTCAAAAGGATGGTAACGTTGCAGACACTACAAGAAACTATCGAGATTGAGCGGGACTCGAACCCCAATCTAGGGACGTTTCCAATAGTCAGATATGTTCAACTGGGGAATAATTGGACCTAATTGAATCAAAACTTCTTTATTAATTATTAACACGAACTCCCCATTGATCCAATTCCATTAATATTTCGCAAGTGAGGAGACCCAACATTGTCACTTTATAACTTAATTATTATTTTTTTTTTCTTGTTTTTTTCAATGGCGATCGTACTTTTTTTTTTTTCAATGGCGATCGTATTCCAAATCCGTATAACATTTTAACCCCCCCCCCCCAGTCTACATGTACCCAACATTGTCACTTTATGACCTAATTATTGTTTTTTTTCCAAATCCGTATAACATTTTAACCATTTTGCCCCCCCCCCCCAGTCTACATGCCTAATATTTTAACCATTTCGCCCCCCCCTCAGTCTACATGTCAGCCCTTTCACCTTTAATAATCATTAATTGTTTTGATGACGGGATGAATGGATTACAGGTTGATTAATGGCATGCCGGGATTAAACAGCCTCGAGCCACATCGCAGGATAATTGGATTTCGAAGGTTTAAATGTCGCTCATGAATGGCAGAGGCAAGGGCAATGCCCTACAGACTGACCATATATTATTATGATCAGCGCCCAAGCCTCCTCTCCACCGGGCCAGGCAGTGGCTGCTGATGACTCAGCAGATAGACCTCCACCCAAGCTAGGACCAGGGAGGGCCAGGCAGTGGCTGCTGATGACTCAGCAGATAGACCCATAGGCTCCCCCAAACCCCCCAACCTTAGCTCACAAGGATGGTAAGGTTGCAGACACTAATGGCACTAACGAGTCTGAGCGGGACTCGAACCCCCGACTGGGAAACACCAGGTAGAGAAGTTACCGATCAGGCCACAGCAAGATTATCCTTCATGAGTCAGGACATTTTTTTTTTCTTTTTTTTTAAGCTGATAAGAAAGGGGGGTGAAATAAGAAGGGTAGCAGTTAGTTAACTAATTATGGTAGGGAATAGTTTAAAAAGTTAAGAATTAGGGTTGTGGTGGCCTATGGAAAACGTCCCTGCCTGGCATTCTGTCGAACTGGGGTTCGAGAAACGCTCAAGTTTGATAGTTTCTTGTAATGTCTGCAGTCTCACCATCCCTGTGAGTTAAGGATGGGGTTTGGGAGAGCCTATGCTGAGTCATTAGCAGCCATTACATGCCCCTCCCTGGTCCTACCTTGGGTGGAGAGGGCGCTTGGTCTCTATTCTTTTGTTTGTATGGGCAATCTCTATGGCATTGTCACTGTGCCTTGGCTCTGCCATTCATGGGCGGCCTTTAAACCTTTAAGTGCAATGTAAACTCTGGTTTGGCCTTTTTGGGGGAATAGTAATATAATATAAAGTGATTTGGCCTTTTTGGGGGAATAGTAATATAATATAGTGTGATTTGGCCTTTTTGGGAATAGTGATTTTTCGGGGGAATAGTAATATAATATAAAGTGTAATTTAGCCTTTTTTGGGGAATAGTAATTTTTGGGGGAATAGTAATATAATATAAAGTAATTAGGCCTTTTTTGGGGGAATAGTAATTTGATATAAACTGTGGTTTGGCCTTTTTTGGGGAATAGTAATATAATATAAAGTGATTTGGCCTTTTTGGGGGAATAGTAATATAATATAAAGTGATTTGGCCTTTGTTGGTGAATAGTAATATAATATAGTGTGATTTGGCCTTTTTGGGGAATAGTAATATAATATAGTGTTATTTGGCCTTTTTTGGGGAATAGTAATATAATATAGTGTTATTTGGCCTTTTTTGGGGAATAGTAATATAATATAGTGTTATTTGGCCTTTTTTGGGGAATAGTAATATAATATAAAGTGATTTGGCCTTTTTGGGGGAATAGTAATATAATATAAAGTGATTTGGCCTTTGTTGGTGACTAGTAATACAATATAGTGTGATTTGGCCTTTTTTGGTGGAATAGTAATATAATGTAATTTGGCCTTTTTTGGCGGAATAGTATTATAGTATAAAGTGTGATTTGGCCTTTTTGGGGGGGAATAGTAATAACTCTCGACTTAGATATCAGGTGCATTTGCAAGTTTTATTTTGTAATTTAAATGCATTTGCCACCCGGTTTTTTTTAATATCTATTGATTTATCAAACTTTAGGATCGATGTTTTTCCGCATCGCGTTTCGTATTGCACCAACGTGTGTCACACGATCGTACATAGTTCATTTTGTGTGTATATATATATATATATATATATATATATATACATATTATATATATATATATATATATATATATATATATATATATATTGCTTGTATCTTCGCTCTCCCCTCGCACTAAAAAGAACCTGAAAAAAAACATGTCTGTTTTTCTCATCGGTAACGGTGTCGATTTTGAACAGGAAATTTCCTGTTGCCTTGAGCTTTTGTATATAAAGGAGAGTGTTCTATGATAAACTCACTCAGTTGCTTTCATCCTGTCTTTGAGTCGCAACCTTCTCTCGGCCCGTCACAGTATCCTGCAATGAGTAACGTTTATTTAAGAGTTCTTTAAACACAGAACGAGTTATTCTGTGCTGGAAATAAAACACAATTCCAGATCCTTCCTTTTGCATACTTAATTTATGTAATTGTCAAAAGGATTTCCCACAACATGGTACGTTGTACATGAAATAACTTCCTGTCATTAATGATTCAAGGGTGAACACACATACTAACGCACACCCATATATATATATATATATGTGTGTGTGTGTGTGTGTATATATATATATATATGTGTGTGTGTATATATATATATATATATATATATATATATATGTATTTATATGTATAATATATATTGATAGATAGATAGATACACTAGTCACGTGACCCGTCAAAAATTACGGCTAAATATTTAGTTTAAACCCTTACCGCCCCCTCTCACCAGGGTGTGACTACTCCCCCTTCCTCTACCTGAGGGACGGGGGGGGGAGACCGGGTAGTTATACGTCAGGTAATGCCGCTGAGCGTAACAGGAAAGTATATATATATATATATATATATATATATATATATATATATATATATATATATATATATATATATAGTATTTATTTAGAATCCATATTTGCACAAATAGATACCTATCAAGAAATCTCAACTATAATCAATTTTTTTTACTGAGGCAGATTTTCACCGACTCGCAGGGGTGCCCTTTTAGCTCGGAAAAGTTTCCTGATCGCTGACTGGTTGGACAAGATCATTCTAACCAATCAGATAGCAGGAAACTTTTCCGAGCTAAAAGGGCAGTGCTGCGAATCAGTGCAAATGCACCTCATCAAAAAAAATTGAGTATAGGGTAACTTGTAGCACGAGTGATGTACTTGTAATACACAAAGACCTTCCTCTCTGGTGATGTCGAAAATTATATCATTCTGGGTGGATGTCGCACGTGTAATTTTACCTTCATTTGTGAGAAGAAAACTTGCAGAATGACACGGCGTAATGTGAAGTGTCCTTTGTACCAGAGAGTTTTCCTGCTTGCAAGTTGCATGGGTGTGACGAGTTATAGTGTTGCAATTTATTTTTTTCTTAGTGTTGCATTTTTTTTTTTCTTTTTTTTTTTTCTTTAGCAGCTTGTTAACCGTCGAAGGAATAGGTTAGAAAGTTGTGTATTTTTTAGAGTAGTATAGTTTTCTTCTTCTTCTTCTTCTTCTTCTTCTTCTTCTTCTTCTTCTTCTTCTTCTTCTTCTTATTATTATTATTATTATTATTAGAAGAGTTATAGTGTTGCAATTTTTTTTTCTTTAGCTAGTTAACCGTCGGAGGAATGGTTTAGGAAGTTAAGTATTTTCAAGAGTAGTATATTTTTCTTTATATCATTATTATTATTATTATTATTATTATTATTATTATTATTATTATTATTATTATTATTATTGTGGTAAACCGTGGTTAGAGACCCTCTTTTAGGCAGGTTGAGTAAAAAGTAATGGCTGCAATATACTAACCATTACTTTTAACTCAACCTATTATTATTATTATTATTATTATTATTATTATTATTATTATTATTATTATTATTATTAGACGAGCTTAGTGTTGCAATTTTTTTTTCTTTTTTTTTTTGTTTGCTACTTAACCGTCGTAGGAATAGTTTAGAAAGATAATTATTTTTAAGAGAAGTATATATTTTTCTTCATAATATTGTTATTATTATTATTATTATTATTATTATTATTATTATTATTAGCTAGGCTATAACCCTAGTGGGAAAGGTAAGATGTCATAAGCCCAAGGGCTCCAACAGGGAAAAATACCCCAGTGAGGATAAGATATAAGGAAATAGATAAACGATGTGAAAGATATTGAATAATTAAAATAAAACATTTTAGAAACAGTAACAACATCAAATCATATATTTCCTATGTAAACTATAAAAAGGCTTATGTCTGCATGTATATTTTTCTTAGTATCTCCAATTTATATTTTCCTTGATAACATTTCTTTTTATTATTATTATTATTATTATTATTATTATTATTATTAGCCAAGCTACAACCCTAGTTGGAAAAGCAAGATGCTATAAGCCCAAGGGCTCCAACAGGGAAAAATAACCCAGTGAGTAAAGGAAATAAATAAATGATGAGAATAAATTGACAATATATCATTCTAAAAACAGTATTAGTATAATGGTTAAACGTGTTGAACATATTCAGCCAAGTGTACGCGACCTGTCAGAAATGAAGGCTAAATAGTTAGATGAGATGCGCGCGCACGAACAGATTCTTTCCTTTTCCCCACCCGTTTCCCTTTTTTCCTAACTACAACCCCCTATTACCATGGTATGACTATTCCCTCTCCCCCTACCTGAGGCACGGGGAGAGACCGGTTAGTTATACGTCTGGCAATGCCGCTGAGCGTAACCGGAAAGAAATATATACGTGTATATATATATATATATATATATATATATATATATACGTATGTGTATATATTTATATATGTATATATATAAATATATATATATATATATATATATATATATATATATATATATATATTTATGTATATATATATATATATATATCTATTTATTTATATATATATATATATATATATATATTTATCTATCTATCTATCTATATATATATATATATATATATATATATATATATATATATATATGTATATATATAAATTAGTATTTATATAGTTGACAGATTCTAAGAAAAGTTATCTTTTTTTTTTAGCTATCTTCTATTATGTAGAGGTTATATATATATATATATATATATATATATATATATATATATATATATATATATATATATATATATATATATATATATATATTGTGTGTGTGCTATATTTAGAAATTGGTTTTTATTTAGTTGAAAAGTTCTAAGGAACAGCTATCTTGTTTTTTTTTTTTTCGATTTTGTTGTTGTTTGCATCTGAGAATTCCACGGAAATACTCGAGATATCGAATAACAAGACTTGTTTTGCTTTTAACCCGAGATGAATTTGCTTTGCCAAGCAAACAGTCGTCGTTTTGTTGACCATAACCATCTCGGATATTGTGGCTCTGCGTTCAAATGCGTTTGCAATTTTTCACTTCAGCTGAGTGAAATTAGCTTCTAAAACCGTTGTTGCATGTGGATGATAGGCAGCTATTATACACCTAAAAATATCATTATCATAATTATCAACGTCATTATCATCATCATTATCAACGCCATTATCATCATTATCATTATCATCACTATCATCATCATCATCATTGTCAATAATAATAATAATAGTAATAATAATAATAATAATAATAACTGTTATCGCTCATAAAGTTTACTGAGTAATGCCAATATTTGCATTTCTTGAAAACAAACTAGTTTTTCCTCATTCGAATCAATTAATTATTCCTTGATTCATATCTTGGCTAATTGTTATTTTATACGAAATATATGGCACTGAATTTTCCGAGATTATCTCTTCATGTAGAGTTGATCGCTTGTGCGTTACTTTTTTTTATTACAAGGATAGTTATTACCTCTGCCAACGAAGTTGGACGGAGGTTATTTTTTACCCCCCTGTTTATGTGTTTTTGTTTGTGAACAGCTTCCTGACCACAATTTCAATCGTATAGTAATGAAACTTGCAGTTATTAACTGGTATGTAAAAAGCTAGAAATGATTAAATTTTGGAAGGTCAAGGTCAAAGTTCAAGCAAAATATCCAATGATTAAATTTTGGAAGGTCAAGGTCAAAGGTCAAGCAAAATGTCCAATTCGCGTAATCAGCCATAAGTTTAAACATTGGTGTCACAGAGACTATAAACTAGGTTCATATTTGTGTGTATGAAAATCCACGCCAATTAAATCATGTTAAGGTCAAAGGTCAAGATCAAGGTCGAGAAATAAGCTGCTGCAGCGGACTTCTGCGCTTTACTGAGGGCCCCTCTACTTTAAAGTCATGTGATCTAATGTAAGTTTAATATCCTAACAGGATGTAAAATCTGCATGTCCCTAAAGATTTAAAGGTCGCTCATGAATGGCAGTGGCAAGGGACAGTGACATTGCCATAGCAAGCAGGACAATGCCCTAGAGACTGACCAATTATGATCAGCGCCCAAGCCCCCTCTCCACCCAAGCTAGGACCAGGAAGGGCCAGGCAGTGGCTGCTGATGACTCAGCAGATAGACCTATAGGCTCCCCCAAACCCCCCAACCTTAGCTCACAAGGATGGTAAGGTTGCAGACACTAATGGCACTAGCGAGTTTGAGCGGGACTCGAACCCCCGACTGGCGATCACCAGGCAAAGACGTTACCAATCAGGACACAGCAACCCTAATATATCCCCTATGAAATAGAGAACAAGTGTCTGGTTTGATATTATATATATATATATATATATATATATATATATATATATATATATATATATATAGATTTATATATATATATATATATATATATATATATATATATATATATATGTATATATATATATATATATTATTTTTTATACGGTCACTCTGAGCTTGCCTCGTTCCTCGGGAAGCAAGGAGAAGTAGTCATACCCTGGTGAGAGGGAGCGTATGCGCGTGTGTATGTATATCTATATAAATACTTAGCCGTCCTTTTTTTTGACGGGTCGTTTACACTAGCACATATAAATATATTTTCTGTGGTAATATCAAATTAAAATATATTATGTTCAGTCGGTGTTACGTTTCTTAGTATATGAAAAAAAAAAAATACTGCAGAAGAAGCAAAGAAACAGAATTCGAAAAAAATAACCATGAAAAGACAACGAAACAAAATTCGAAAAAAATGTTTATAAAAAAAAAACCAGAATTTGAAGGAAAATACCCAGGAAACTAAAACTAAATTCGAAAAAAAAAGTCTATAAAAAAACAGAATTTGAAAGAAAATACCCATGAAAAAAAAAACAGAATTCGATAAAAATACCCATGAAAAAACAAAGAAACAAAATTCGAAAAAAAAGTCTATAAAAAAACAGAATTTGAAAGAAAATACCCAGGAAAATTAAACTAAATTCGAAAAAAAAGTCCATGAAAAAATAAAGAAAGAAACAGAACTCGAAAAAAAATACGAGGTTATAAAACAAAGAAACAAAATTTAAGAAAATACCCATAAATAAAGGAAAGAAACAGAATTTGTCTTCTTCTTCGTAAGAAAACAATGTAGCACCTAAAGAGACAAGGGATGCGCGATTATTTTATCATGGCAAAAGTTGTTTAGGAATATGAAGTTTCATTCGAGCATATTACAGCTTTATTGCTTGGAATGGTCTCTCGTGTTACCAGGGCAAAAGCTGTTTTTGTCTTTTTATATGGGATCTCAGCGTATGCGTCTCTCTTCTAGTTTCATTTCTAATCCTGTCCTACCATTTAACTCTCAATATCCCTCTGAGGGATTTGTTCTCAAATCTAGTAAATCTATTGGAGATTGTTTCATTGTCATACCATGACTCATGTCCATATAGTAACACCAATCTCACTAAAATATTACATAGTCTGATTTTTATTTGTAATTTCAGGCGATTTGGTTTCCAAATTTTACCTAGCCATTGTCTGATTTGCCTTTTTCAGTCTTTCACTAAACTCTAATTCTAAAGACCCTGTATTGGAAATTATAGTTCCTAAATACTTAAATGATGCTACCTCATCAATCCTTTCTCCTTCCCATGATATTTCATCTTCCATTTTTCTTAGCTGTGCTGCTAAGAAAGAAAGATCAACTCACCATTCATTGATATATTCAGGCTTTAAATACTGTGCAGATATAGAAAAATAAGATTTTAATTTATTTGTACGCCTTCAAGAAAGGCTTACCAGCAGCATGTCAAATTACTATAACAACAACAACAACAACAACAAATACTTGCTTGAGGGTACACTCGTGCACACTATTCTATTTAATTTCTCTTCTTGTTTCGTTAAAGTTTTTATAGTTTACATAGGAAGAATTTATTTTAATGTTGTTACTCTTAAAATATTTGATTTTTCCTTGTTTCCTTTCCTCACTGAGCTATTTTCCCTGTTGGGGCCCTTGGGCTTATAGCGTCATAGTTTTCCAACTAGGGTTGTAGCTTAGCAAATAATAATAATAATAATAATAATAATACAGCCAATTCTTGTGCAATGTTGGACAAAGGCCTCAGACATTTCCTTATGTCTGAAGTTTGACCATTTTCATCACCCTACTGGCCACTGTGGGGAGAATGGCAAATTCACATATATGTTGCACGCACTCTTAAGCTCTATAGGTATTAAGGTAGTCCCTTTACAATAGGTTATTCACGTGGTTTATGCACCTCTTTCTAGGCCTCCCTCTTCTCCAACCCCTGACGTTTCTGAATTATAGATAGATAGATAGATTTTTATTGACCACAAATTTTACATTAAAAAATTTTAATAAATATGATTACAAATTAACATTAATTTACTATACAATGGGGATATTTACATTATTTTATATACTATGTAGTCCATGAAATTACATGATTTGTAATAGTTCCTTAGCATATATCATAATTAAAATCATTAACCATATTTCCTATAAATCACTTTATCATGAAATAAAAAATTCCACATAAACTAACCATCATAAAACAAGAGCAATCAAGAGATTTCTGAGCTCCGCCGATGGTTACTGGAGTCGCTCATGGTCTAAAATTTAATGGGGTCGTCTATGACCTAAGAGCTATTTGTGGTGAAAATTTCCTCAAAATCCGTCTACTTGTTTTGACGTTATCTTTGAAATGGCGAAAAATACAAATCCGGATCCGGATCATCTTCAAAATGTAATTGGGTGGTCTATGACCTAAGAGCTATTTGTGGTGAAAATTTCCTCAAAATCTTTCGTCTAGTTTTAACGTTATCTTTAAAATGGTGAAAAATGCAAATCCAGATCTAGAATCCGGATCCGAATCAACTCCAATTTAATGGGGTCGTATAATCCGGATCCGAATCATCTCCAATTTAATGGGGTCGTATAATCCGGATCCGAATCATCTCCAATTTAATGGGGTCGTATAATCCGGATCCGAATTATCTCCACTTTAATGGGGTCGTCAAATCCGCATCCGAATCATCTCCAATTTAATGGGGTCGCCGACTCCGGATCCGAATCATCTCCAATTTAATGGGGTCGTCGAATCCGGATCCGAATCATCTCCAATTTAATGGGGTCGTCGACTCCGGATCCGGATCATCTCCAATTTAATGGGGTCGTCGACTCCGGATCCGAATCATCTCCAATTTAATGGGGTCGTCGACTCCGGATCCGAATCATCTCCAATTTAATGGGGTCGTCGAATCCGGATCCGAATCATCTCCAATTTAATGGGGTCGTCGACTCCGGATCCGAATCATCTCCAATTTAATGGGGTCGTCGACTCCGGATCCGAATCATCTCCAATTTAATGGGGTGGTCGACTCCGGATCCGAATCATCTCCAATTTAATAGGGTGGTCGAATCCGGATCCGAATCATCTCCAATTTAATGGGGTCGTCGACTCCGGATCCGGATCATCTCCAATTTAATGGGGTCGTCGACTCCGGATCCGAATCATCTCCAATTTAATGGGGTCGTCGACTCCGGATCCGAATCATCTCCAATTTAATGGGGTCGTCGAATCCGGATCCGAATCATCTCCAATTTAATGGGGTCGTCGACTCCGGATCCGAATCATCTCCAATTTAATGGGGTCGCCGACTCCGGATCCGAATCATCTCCAATTTAATGGGGTCGTCGAATCCGGATCCGAATCATCTCCAATTTAATGGGGTCGTCGACTCCGGATCCGGATCATCTCCAATTTAATGGGGTCGTCGACTCCGGATCCGAATCATCTCCAATTTAATGGGGTCGTCGACTCCGGATCCGAATCATCTCCAATTTAATGGGGTCGTCGAATCCGGATCCGAATCATCTCCAATTTAATGGGGTCGTCGACTCCGGATCCGAATCATCTCCAATTTAATGGGGTCGTCGACTCCGGATCCGAATCATCTCCAATTTAATGGGGTGGTCGACTCCGGATCCGAATCATCTCCAATTTAATAGGGTGGTCGAATCCGGATCCGAATCATCTCCAATTTAATGGGGTCGTCGACTCCGGATCCGGATCATCTCCAATTTAATGGGGTCGTCGACTCCGGATCCGAATCATCTCCAATTTAATGGGGTCGTCGACTCCGGATCCGAATCATCTCCAATTTAATGGGGTCGTCGAATCCGGATCCGAATCATCTCCAATTTAATGGGGTCGTCGACTCCGGATCCGAATCATCTCCAATTTAATGGGGTCGTCGACTCCGGATCCGAATCATCTCCAATTTAATGGGGTCGTCGACTCCGGATCCGAATCATCTCCAATTTAATAGGGTGGTCGACTCCGGATCCGAATCATCTCCAATTTAATGGGGTCGTCGACTCCGGATCCGAATCATCTCCAATTTAATAGGGTGGTCGACTCCGGATCCGAATCATCTCCAATTTAATAGGGTGGTCGAATCCGGATCCGAATCATCTCCAATTTAATGGGGTCGTCGAATCGGGATCCGAATCATCTCCAGTTTAATGGGGTCGTCGAATCCGGATCCGAATCATCTCCAATTTAATAGGGTGGTCGACTCCGGATCCGAAACATCTCCAATTTAATGGGGTCGTCGACTCCGGATCCGAATCATCTCCAATTTAATAGGGTGGTCGACTCCGGATCCGAATCATCTCCAATTTAATAGGGTGGTCGACTCCGGATCCGAATCATCTCCAATTTAATGGGGTCGTCGACTCCGGATCCGAATCATCTCCAATTTAATAGGGTGGTCGACTCCGGATCCGAATCATCTCCAATTTAATAGGGTGGTCGAATCCGGATCCGAATCATCTCCAATTTAATGGGGTCGTCGAACCCGGATCCGAATCATCTCCAATTTAATGGGGTCGTCGACTCCGGATCCGAATCATCTCCAATTTAATGGGGTCGTCGAACCCGGATCCGAATCATCTCCAATTTAATGGGGTCGTCCTTGTCTCTAAGGTCTGTCTTCAGTTAAAATTTTGTCAAAATCTGTCGGTTTCTATATAATTCAAAAGTAGATCTATTTTTCTATGGAGCCACTCCTGTTAGGGGAAGCACATGAGTATTGTTCGTATATTCAGGTGGGTTATCTGACCAGTTTTTATATATATATATATATATATATATATATATATATATATATATATATATATATATATATATATATATATATAATTATTATTATTATTATTATTATTATTATTATTATTATTATTGGAAAAGCAGGATGCTATAAGCCCAAGGGCCCCAACAAAGAAAATATATTATTATTATTATCATTATTATTGGAAAAGCAGGATGCTATAAGCCCAAGGGCCCCAACAGGGAAAATAGCTGTGCGTGTGTGTGTCTGTCTGCGTGTCTGTGTGTGTTATATGCCTTCACACACTTCTTACGAGGAAAAATAAAAGTGTACGTGATCAAAGTACAGTATCCTGTATATAAATTAGAAAGTAATATGTTGTTATATATCCACAATGCCATGCCTGCTTAAGTTCCCCTCGAGCAGATCATGTAGTGAGCAAACGACCAACAGATGAAATGCGAGGTAAAAAAAAAAAGGAAAATAAAAAAGAGAGCAACAACAGGAATTTATACTGAGCGCGTATCAAAGTTCACTCTATTGAGCTCAGCTGCGCAGAAGATGATACCCTAATCTTAGGTCAAAGGTTAGGGGTGAGGTCATTGCGCCAGTAAAGTGACTGGTCCCTCTGCATGCCTCTTCAAATGACCTTTTTATCATTAGTTCAGACTTTTGACGCTGTTACTGTTTTTTTAGAATGATTTATTGTTAATTTATTCTCCTCATTTATTTATTTCCTTATTTCCTTTCCTCACTGGGCTATTTTTCCCTATTGGAGCCCTTGGGCTTATAGCATCTTGCTTTTCTAACTAGGGTTGTAGCTTGTAGTTTATATAGGACATATCTGTTTTGACGCTGTTACTGTTTTTTAGAATGATTTATTGTTAATTTATTCTCATCATTTATTTATTTCCTTATTTCCTTTCCTCACTAGGCTATTTTTCCCTATTGGAGGCCTTGGGCTTATAGCATCTTGCTTTTCTAACTAGGGTTGTAGCTTGTAGTTTATATAGGACATATCTGTTTTGACGCTGTTACTGTTTTTTAGAATGATTTATTGTTAATTTATTCTCATCATATATTTATTTCCTTATTTCCTTTCCTCAATGGGCTATTTTTCCCTATTGGAGCCCTTGGGCTTATAGCATCTTGCTTTTCCAACTAGGGTTGTAGCTTGGCTAATAATAATAATAATAATAATAATAATAATAATAATAATAATAATAATAGAAATACTGTTTGGGATTGAATTCGCTGGGTTTTAAAATTATATTTACTATACTTGTTTAATTCAGAATATGTTCTAATATATTTTGGCTTTAAATTAAGCAATAGCCTTTTATTGTATATTATACGAAGGTTAAATGATGTGATGAATATAGAAGAGAAATTATAATCAAATCATTTATGTTGTGTTAGAGTATATTTATATGAATTATCTTTCTCTTATCATAATTTACTTAATTAAATATATTTTTCATCTTATAATTTACTTGATGAAATATATATATATATATATATATATATATATATATATATATATACAGTATATATATATATATATATATATATATATATATATATATATATATGTATATATATATATATATATATATGTATATATATATATATATATATATATATATATATACTGTATATATATATATATATATATATATATATATATATATATATACTGTATATATATATATATATATATGTATATATATATATATGTATATATATATATATATATATATATATATATATATATATATATACAGTATATATATATATATATATATATATATATATATATATATATATATATATACAGTATATATATATATATATATATATATATATATATATATATATATATATATACTAGGTGAAATCTCTATTATAAAATATGTTTCCCCTTTTCTATAAGACCTTTCTGTATACATCTTATTTGATAAAAATCTTTTATTATTATTATAATCATTATTATTATTAATTGCTAAGCTACAACCCTAGTTGGAAAAGCAGAATGCTATAAGGCCAAGGGTTCCAACAGGAAAAATAGCCCAGTGAGGAAAGGAAACACAAGGAAAAATAAAGTATTTTAAGAACAGTAAAATTAAAATAAATATCTCCTTTATAAACTATAAAAACTTTAACAAAACAAAAGGAAGAGAATTCAGATAGAATAGAGTGCCTGAGTGTACCCTCAAGCAAGAGAACTCTAACCCAAGACAGTAGAAGACCATGGTACAGAGGCTATGGCACTACCTAAGACTAGAGAACAATGGTTTGATTTTGGAGTGTCCTCCTAGAAGAGCTGCCTACCATAGCTAAAGAGTCTCTTCTACCCTTACCAAGAGGAAAGTAGCCACTGAACAAATACAGTGCAGTAGTTAACCCCTTATTTGATAAAGATCTTTTAACAGATTCAAATAATTTTCACTCAAGGTTAAAGAAGGAATTCGTGTATCTTTGACCAACCTGTTGCTATGTTAAGAGGAGACTTATCTCAATTCTACTCAACGGTATTTTCTGCCTTTCGCATTATATCATTTGCGCCCGGCCTCATGCGTCGTCTTTTATTTATTCTGCACAGAATATTTAGTATGTTTTAAGAAGCACGTAAGTCATTGGTTTATTTTCCCCTAAACATGTTTATGTACTGTACCATATATATATATATATATATATATATATATATATATATATATATATATATATATATATATATATACATATACGTATATATATATA
>NC_090726.1:47266324-47288824 GCF_036898095.1 Palaemon carinicauda | reverse complement strand
ATATTTTGGGTGAATTATTTTGACAAAAATTAGTAAATGGATATTTTAGGTAAATTATTTTGACAAAAAATAGTAAATTGATATTTTGGGTAAATTATTTTGACAAAAAATAGTCAATTGATAAGATATTTTGGATGAGCTAACGTCTATTATGAGCATATTACTTTATCAAAAAGATTTTTTATTTTGGCCAAAAAATTAGTAAATTGCTTTGGCCAAAAATAGTAAATTGATGTTTTGGGTAAATTACTTTGGCCAAAAAAAAAAAAAAAAAAAAGAATAGTAAATTAAGAAGATATTTTTTATAAGCTAACTTTTACTATGGGTATACTTCTCTTTATTACAAAGATTTATTTTTTTTTTGGCCAAAAATAGTATATTTTACACATAACTATATAAAAATTAATTTTATAGTAAGACCACGTCACCCACCACCCTGTTCATTCATTAGAATTCATATAGAATTTGACAGGAAACTTAAATGAGAGAGAGAGAGAGAGAGAGAGAGAGAGAGAGAGAGAGAGAGAGAGAGAGAGAGAGAGAGAGAGAGAGAGAGAGAGAAAGTTCTCATTACACTACATAAAGGTACGGTATTTTGTCGAAAAGGTCATCCTTTTGTGATTTGACCTTGCTGAAACTGTGGGAGAATGCAGTTGATAATATATCGGTGTGCAAGGCCGTCATTTACTCTTCATATAGTATGCGTCATAAAACACTTAACCACTTTGTAAGATTTTTTTTTTTTTTTTTTTTTTTTTTTTTTTTTTTTTTAGTCGTGTCAGTGAGATAAGAAATACTTCTGTCAGCCTAACTGTCATGAAATTTATTTTGTGATTTTTCACGGCTCAAAATAATTTTGATAATGAAAATGATTATTGAGGTTCACTTGATGGCCTATTGGTAACGTCCCTGCCTGGCGGTTTTTTTTTTTTTTTTTTTTTTTAAGTTGTTTCAGTGATATAAGAAATGCTTCTGTCAGCCTAGCTGTCATGAAATTTATTTTGTGATTTTCACGGCTCAAAATAATTTTGATAATGAAAATGATTATTGAGGTTCACTTGATGGCCTATTGGTAACGTCCCTGCCTGGCGGTTTTTTTTTTTTTTTTTTTTTTTTTTTTCAAGTTGTGTCAGTGAGATAAGAAATGCTTCTGTCAGCCTAGTTGTCATGAAATTTATTTCGTGACTTTTCACGGCTCAAAATAATTTTTGTAATGAAAATAAATATCGAGGTTCACCTGATGGCCTATTGGTAACGTCCCTGCCTGGCAGTCGCCAGACTTGGGGTTCGAGTCCCGCTCAAACTCGATAGTTTCTTTTAATGTCTGCAATCTCACCATCCTTATGAGCTAAAAATGGGGAGTTTGCGGAAGCCTATAGGTCTACCTGGTGAGTCATCAATAGCTGTTGTCTGTTCCTCCCTGGTCCTAGCTTTGGCGCTGATCGTACGTATATATGGTCAGTCTCTAGGGCATTATACTGCTTGCTAGGGCAATGCGACGGCCCCATCCCTTTGCCATTCATGAGCTGCCTTTAAAACCTCTAAATTTGTATATAAACCGGCACTTCTTCCATGTTCAATAGACGTATTAATGTGTACAAACACGCACTGGCATTCCCTACAGGTCATGAAACTCGACGCTTTGCGTCCAAAGGGTTAAACCCCATTTTAAAATTCAGCCGCGTATAGGGCTACCTGGTGAGTCATGAATAGCTATTGTCTGTTCCTCCCTGGTCCTAGCATAGGCGCTGATCATACATATATATGGTCAGTCTCTAGGGCATTGTACTGCTTGCTAGGCCCCTTCCCTTTGCCATTCATGAGCGGCCTTTAAAACCTCTTAATTTGTATATAAACCGGCACTTCTTCCATGTTCAATGGACGTATTAATGTCCGTGTACAAACACGCACTGGCATTCCCTACAGGTCATGAAACTCGACGCTTTGCGTCCAAAGAGTTAAACCCCATTTTAAAATTCAGCCACGTATAGGGCTACCTGGTGAGTCATGAATAGCTATTGTCTGTTCCTCCCTGGTCCTAGCTTTGGCGCTGATCATACGTATATATGGTCAGTCTCTAGGGCATTGTACTGCTTGCTAGGCCCCTTCCCTTTGCCATTCATGAGACGCCTTTAAAACCTCCAAATTTGTATATAAACCGGCACTTCTTCCATGTTCAATGGACGTATTAATGTGTACAAACACGCACTGGCATTCCCTACAGGTCATGAAACTCGACGCTTTGCGTCCAAAGGGTTAAACCCCATTTTAAAATTCAGCCGCAAATTAACAGAAATTTTTGGGAAAGAGGGAATTATCCTGCGGTTAATTAACCTCAAGACAATTTTTGTAAACAGTCGGCAAATAGAATAATAGGGTCGCCAATAGAGGCAAGTGGATAATTCCGTCTTTTTTCTTTCTTCCTTTCCTTCATACGGACACACAAAAATATCAGAGCTGAAATTATGTCTTTGACGGAGTTGCTGACTGGGGGGGGGAAAGAGGCATTCGTGTCCCGTTGCTTTTATTCTGTTGTTTACAATCTTCCTCAAATGGTCAAATGCTTTTTTTGGATGTTTGTCTCACACAAATCTTACTCAAATTGTCAAATGCTTTTTTTTTGGATGTTTGTCTCACACAAATCTTCCTCAAATTGTCAAATGCTTTTTTGGAGGTTTGTCTCACACAAATCTTCCTCAAATTGTCAAATGCTTTTTTGGAGGTTTGTCTCACATAAATCTTCCTCAAATTGTCAAATGCTTTTTTGGATGTTTGTCTCACACAAATCTTCCTCAAATTGTCAAATGCTTTTTTTGGGTGTTTGTCTCACATAAATCTTCCTCAAATTGTCAAATGCTTTTTTGGATGTTTGTCTCACACAAATCTTCCTCAAATTGTCAAATGCTTTTTTTGGGTGTTTGTCTCACATAAATCTTCCTCAAATTGTCAAATGCTTTTTTTGGATTTTGTCTCACACAAATCTTCCTCAAATTGTCAAATGCTTTTTTGGATGTTTGTCTCACACAAATCTTCCTCAAATTGTCAAATGCTTTTTTTGGGTGTTTGTCTCACATAAATCTTCCTCAAATTGTCAAATGCTTTTTTTGGATGTTTGTCTCACACAATTCTTCCTCAAATTGTCAAATGCTTTTTTTGGATGTTTGTCTCACACAAATCTTACTCAAATTGTCAAATGCTTTTTTGGATGTTTGTCTCACACAAATCTTCCTCAAATTGTCAAATGCTTTTTTTGGGTGTTTGTCTCACATAAATCTTCCTCAAATTGTCAAATGCTTTTTTTGGATTTTGTCTCACACAAATCTTCCTCAAATTGTCAAATGCTTTTTTGGATGTTTGTCTCACACAAATCTTCCTCAAATTGTCAAATGCTTTTTTTGGGTGTTTGTCTCACATAAATCTTCCTCAAATTGTCAAATGCTTTTTTTGGGTGTTTGTCTCACACAAATCTTCCTCAAATTGTCAAATGCTTTTTTTGGGTGTTTGTCTCACATAAATCTTCCTCAAATTGTCAAATGCTTTTTTTGGATGTTTGTCTCACACAAATCTTCCTCAAATTGTCAAATGCTTTTTTGGATGTTTGTCTCACACAAATCTTCCTCAAATTGTCAAATGCTTTTTTTGGGTGTTTGTCTCACATAAATCTTCCTCAAATTGTCAAATTCTTTTTTTGGATTTTGTCTCACATAAATCTTACTCAAATTGTCAAATGCTTTTTTGGATGTTTGTCTCACACAAATCTTCCTCAAATTGTCAAATGCTTTTTTGGATGTTTGTCTCACACAAATCTTCCTCAAATTGTCAAATGCTTTTTTGGATGGTTGTCTCACACAAATCTTCCTCAAATTGTCAAATGCTTTTTTGGATGGTTGTCTCACACAAATCTTCCTCAAATTGTCAAATGCTTTTTTGGATGGTTGTCTCACACAAATCTTCCTCAAATTGTCAAATGCTTTTTTGGATGGTTGTCTCACACAAATCTTCCTCAAATTGTCAAATGCTTTTTTGGATGTTTGTCTCACACAAATCTTCCTCAAATTGTCAAATGCTTTTTTGGATGGTTGTCTCACACAAATCTTCCTCAAATTGTCAAATGCTTTTTTGGATGGTTGTCTCACACAAATCTTCCTCAAATTGTCAAATGCTTTTTTGGATGGTTGTCTCACACAAATCTTCCTCAAATTGTCAAATGCTTTTTTGGATGGTTGTCTCACACAAATCTTCCTCAAATTGTCAAATGCTTTTTTGGATGGTTGTCTCACACAAATCTTCCTCAAATTGTCAAATGCTTTTTTGGATGGTTGTCTCACACAAATCTTCCTCAAATTGTCAAATGCTTTTTTGGATGGTTGTCTCACACAAATCTTCCTCAAATTGTCAAATGCTTTTTTGGATGTTTGTCTCACACAAATCTTCCTCAAATTGTCAAATGCTTTTTTGGATGGTTGTCTCACACAAATCTTCTTCAAATTGTCAAATGCGTTTTTGGATGTTTGTCTCACACAAATCTTCCTCAAATGGTCAAATGCTTTTTTTGGAGGTTTGTCTCACACAAATCTTCCTCAAATTGTCAAATGCTTTTTTGGATGTTTGTCTCACACAAATCTTCCTCAAATTGTCAAATGCTTTTTTTGGATGTTTGTCTCACACAAATCTTCCTCAAATTGTTAATTGCTTTTTTTGGATGTTTGTCTCACACAAATCTTCCTCAAATTGTCAAATGCTTTTTTGGATGTTTGTCTCACACAAATCTTACTCAAATTGTCAAAAGCTTTTTTGGATGTTTGTCTCACACAAATCTTACTCAAATTGTCAAATGCTTTTTTGGATGTTTGTCTCCCACAAATCTTCCTCAAATTGTCAAATGCTTTTTTGGATGTTTGTCTCCCACAAATCTTACTCAAATTGTCAAATGCTTTTTTGGATGTTTGTCTCCCACAAATCTTCCTCAAATGGTCAAATGCTTTTTTGGATGTTTGTCTCCCACAAATCTTCCTCAAATTGTCAAATGCTTTTTTGGATGTTTGTCTCCCACAAATCTTACTCAAATTGTCAAATGCTTTTTTGGATGTTTGTCTCCCACAAATCTTCCTCAAATTGTCAAATGCTTTTTTGGATGTTTGTCTCCCACAAATCTTCCTCAAATGGTCAAATGCTTTTTTGGATGTTTGTCTCCCACAAATCTTCCTCAAATTGTCAAATGCTTTTTTGGATGTTTGTCTCACACAAATCTTACTCAAATTGTCAAATGCTTTTTTGGATGTTTGTCTCCCACAAATCTTCCTCAAATGGTCAAATGCTTTTTTTGGATGTTTGTCTCCCACAAATCTTCCTCAAATTGTCAAATGCTTTTTTGGATGTTTGTCTCCCACAAATCTTACTCAAATTGTCAAATGCTTTTTTGGATGTTTGTCTCACACAAATCTTACTCAAATGGTCAAATGCTTTTTTGGATGTTTGTCTCCCACAAATCTTCCTCAAATTGTCAAATGCTTTTTTGGATGTTTGTCTCCCACAAATCTTACTCAAATTGTCAAATGCTTTTTTGGATGTTTGTCTCCCACAAATCTTCCTCAAATTGTCAAATGCTTTTTTGGAGGTTTGTCTCACACAAATCTTCCTCAAATTGTCAAATGCTTTTTTTGGATGTTTGTCTCACACAAATCTTCCTCAAATTGTCAAATGCTTTTTTTGGATGTTTGTCTCACACAAATCTTACTCAAATGGTCAAATGCTTTTTTGGATGTTTGTCTCCCACAAATCTTCCTCAAATTGTCAAATGCTTTTTTGGATGTTTGTCTCGCACAAATCTTCCTCAAATTGTCAAAAGCTTTTTTGGATGTTTGTCTCACACAAATCTTCCTCAAATTGTCAAATGCTTTTTTGGATGTTTGTCTCACACAAATCTTCCTCAAATTGTCAAATGCTTTTTTGGATGTTTGTCTCACACAAATCTTTCTCAAATTGTCAAATGCTTTTTTTGGATGTTTGTCTCACACAAATCTTCCTCAAATTGTCAAATGCTTTTTTGGATGTTTGTCTCACACAAATCTTCCTCAAATTGTCAAAAGCTTTTTTGGATGTTTGTCTCACACAAATCTTCCTCAAATTGTCAAATGCTTTTTTGGAGGTTTGTCTCACACAAATCTTCCTCAAATTGTCAAAAGCTTTTTTGGAGGTTTGTCTCACACAAATCTTCCTCAAATTGTCAAATGCTTTTTTGGAGGTTTGTCTCACACAAATCTTCCTCAAATTGTCAAAAGCTTTTTTGGAGGTTTGTCTCACACAAATCTTCCTCAAATTGTCAAATGCTTTTTTGGAGGTTTGTCTCACACAAATCTTCCTCAAATTGTCAAATGCTTTTTTGGATGTTTGTCTCACACAAATCTTCCTCACATTGTCAAATGCTTTTTTGGAGGTTTGTCTCACACAAATCTTCCTCAAATTGTCAAAAGCTTTTTTGGAGGTTTGTCTCACACAAATCTTCCTCACATTGTCAAATGCTTTTTTGGAGGTTTGTCTCACACAAATCTTCCTCAAATTGTCAAATGCTTTTTTGGAGGTTTGTCTCACACAAATCTTCCTCAAATTGTCAAATGCTTTTTTGGAGGTTTGTCTCACACAAATCTTCCTCAAATTGTCAAAAGCTTTTTTGGAGGTTTGTCTCACACAAATCTTCCTCAAATTGTCAAATGCTTTTTTGGATGTTTGTCTCACACAAATCTTCCTCAAATTGTCAAATGCTTTTTTGGAGGTTTGTCTCACACAAATCTTCCTCAAATTGTCAAATGCTTTTTTGGATGTTTGTCTCACACAAATCTTCCTCAAATTGTCAAATGCTTTTTTGGAGGTTTGTCTCACACAAATCTTCCTCAAATTGTCAAATGCTTTTTTGGAGGTTTGTCTCACACAAATCTTCCTCAAATTGTCAAATGCTTTTTTTGGATGTTTGTCTCACACAAATCTTCCTCAAATTGTCAAATGCTTTTTTTGGATGTTTGTCTCACACAAATCTTCCACAAATTGTCAAATGCTTTTTTGGATGTTTGTCTCACACAAATCTTCCTCAAATTGTCAAATGCTTTTTTTTGGAGGCTTGTTTCACAGATTAATATTTAAAAGCATCATTTAAGCATTATTATTACTAGCTAAGCTACACCCCCAGTTGGAAAAGCAAGGCCTCCAGCGGGGAAAGTAGCCCACTGTGAAAAGGAAATAAGGAAATAGATAAACTACAAGAGAAGCAATAAATAAACAACATTAAAATGCGTAGATGGAGATGGTTTTGGGCATGCTCTTCGCTCTCCCCAAAAGAGATTAGTTCGTCAAATGTTTAACTGGGGTCCACAAGGCACCAGAAGAGTTGGAAGACCCAGGCCTACGTGGCTGAGGACGATGCGGGAAGTGCGCAAACTATGCGTGAACTCGTCGTGAACTCGTCTTGCCAGTTGGTGTCAATGCGGACAGGTCAGCTGTGGATCTGAGTTTTTTTTTTTTTTCTAGTTCATGCCACAAAATGTCACGATTAAAATAAATATTTGCTATAAAAATTATAAAAACTTTAACAAAACCAGAGGAAGAGAAACTAGATAGAGGTGTGCCCGAGTGTACCCTCAAGCAAGAAAACTCTAACCCAAGACAGTGGAAGACCATGGTACAGAGGTTATGGCACTACCCAAGACTAGAGAACAATGGTTTGATTTTGGAGTGTCCTTCTCCTAGAAGAGCTGCTTACCATAGCTAAACAGTCTCTTCTAGCCTTACCAAGAGGAAAGTAGCCCCTGAACAATTACAGTGCAGTGGTTAACTCCTTTGGTGAAGAAGAATTGTTTGGTATTCTCAGTGTTGTCAGGTGTATGAGGACAGAGGAAAATCTGTAAAGAATAGGCCAGACTATTCGGTGTCTGTGTAGGCAAAGGGAAAGAACCGTAACCAGAGAGAAGGGTCCTATGTAGTACCGTCTGGCCAGTCAAAGGACCCCATAACTCTCTAGCGGTAGTAGGCCAACCTACTACCTTCAAAAAGTCCTAATTCTCAAGTGCAAAATTAAGATGGATGAGAAAAGTGTTCTGTTTGTAATACATGACATAAAATGTAACATTCTCTCCTAAGTTTTAAGAAGAGCGCGTGGTCCGTCAGCTAGTTATTTTAGGAAATAGATTCACAAAAGGGTTTTCTCTCTTCTTAGTGAGGACAGTTCTCATTTTAGTGAAACATTATTGGTTTTGTCTTTATTTTTATTAGTAAAATCTTCTCAATTTAATTGTATATTATTGGTTTCTCTCTTTTTATTAGTATACAATTCTCAAGTTAGTGACACATTATTGGTTTGTCTCGTTTTATTAGTAAACTGTTCTCAATTTGATGGTATATTATTGGTGTTTTTCTCTTCTTATTTGTAAACTGTTCTCAATTTAGTTACACATTATCGGTTTGTCTATTTTTTATTTGTAGATGTTTTCAGTTTAGTAATTCATTATTTATTTATTGATTGATATCAATATCTATATGTATACATATAGAATATATATATATATATATATATATATATATATATATATATATATATATATATATATATATATGTGTGTGTGTGTGTGTGTGTGTGTGTATTGTATGTTTGTATGTTGAAAACATACATCATCCTTTAGGCTGGCTATGAAATGTTAACACAAATTTAATTTACTTTAATTACATTCAGTGTTTCTTTTATAAAGCTTTGAAGTAGCAGAGGAGAAATATGTGTTCAAAAATAGGACTTGACATTCTCTCTCTCTCTCTCTCTCTCTCTCTCTCTCTCTCTCTCTCTCTCTCTCTCTCTCTCTCTCTCTCTCTCTCCTCAGCATTCAGAAAATTAATTCAATTGTTGTTATTACAACTTTTTCCCTGAATAAATTCAACCTTGTCAAGCGAAGTACTTTTTAGTGTCTCATCATCTTTTCAACTGAGGGGAGAAAATACTTTTCTCTCTCTCTCTCTCTCTCTCTCTCTCTCTCTCTCTCTCTCTCTCTCTCTCTCTCTCCTTAAAGCATTTCCACTTGCGCTGTAATGAAAGGAAGAACTATTCCTTTATGTTTTTCTTAACCTTTTTATCACTTGTTCTATCTTTCACTCCAAGGCTGTTTCTTGGGGGAGGGGGTGGGGGGGTGGGGTTGTAAGTTCCATCTTGAATATAATTATCGTGTTTTGTTACTGTTATGCTTTGGTCGTTGGTTTGCAGTACCTAGAATACAGGACACTCAGTGTATATATATATATATATATATATATATATATATATATATATATATATATATATATATATATATATATATATAGTCTGTGTGTGTGTTTATATATATGTATATATATATATATATATATATATATATATATATATATATATATATGTGTGTGTGTGTGTGTGTTTGTGTGTTTGTATACTAGACAAACCACTGGTGGTTTTTTACCTAAGTAAACCAACAGTGGGTATGGTCAGAACTTGTAGGGGTAACCAGCAAGAAAAGCTAGAAGCCTTACAATAAATATCTGCTTAATTCCAAGTGTAGCCACATTCCTTTCTTCTATTAGTTAAATATCCTCGGTTCTCATCCTACATCATACCATTTGCTTCCTCGTAAAAAGAACTATGGAAAGAGTAATGATGGAATAGCACTAACAGACAGAAAAAGAGCAACATGGATACGAGAGCAAATTAAAGTAGAGGATATTCTTGCATGTAAGAAAAAGAAATGGACATGGGCAGGACATGTAATGAGAATGTCAGCTAATAGCTGGACATTAAGAATGACAGGACATACAATGAGAATGACAGATAATAGATGGACATTGAGAATAACAGTACATATATCGAAATGAAAGCTAATATCTAGACATTAAGAATAACTGACATATAATGAAAATGACAGCTAATAGCTAGACATTAAGAATAACAGGACGTATAATGAAAATGACAGCTAATATCTAGACATTAAGAATAACAGGACATATAATGAAAATGACAGCTAATATCTAGACATTAAGAATAACAGGACTTATAATGAAAATGACAGCTAATAGCAGGACATTAAGAATAACAGGACGTGTAATGAAAATGACAGCTAATAGTGGGACATTAAAAATGACAGGACATATATTGAAAATGACAGCTAATAGCAGGACATTAAGAATAACAGGACATATAATGAAAATGAGAGCTAATAGCAGGACATTAAGAATAACAGGACGTGTAATGAAAATGACAGGTAATAGCAGGACATTAAGAATAACAGGACGTGTAATGAAAATGACAGCTAATAGCAGGACATTAAGAATAACAGGACGTGTAATGAAAATGACAGCTAATAGCAGGACATTAAGAATAACAGGACGTGTAATGAAAATGACAGCTAATAGCAAGACATTAAGAATAACAGGACATAATGAAAATGAGAGCTAATAGGAAGACATTAAGAATAACAGGACATATAATGAAAATGAGAGCTAATAGCTGGACATTGAGAATAACAGGACATATAATGAAAATGAGAGCTAATAGCAAGACATTAAGAATAACAGGACATATAATGAAAATGAGAGCTAATAGCAAGACATTAAGAATAACAGGACGTGTAATGAAAATGACAGCTAATAGCTGGACATTGAAAATAACAGGACGTGTAATGAAAATGACAGCTAATAGCAGGACATTAAGAATAACAGGACGTGTAATGAAAATGACAGCTAATAGCAGGACATTAAGAATAACAGGACGTGTAATGAAAATGACAGCTAATAGCAGGACATTAAGAATAACAGGACATATAGTGAGAATGAGAGCTAATAGCAAGACATTAAGAATAACAGGACGTGTAATGAAAATGAGAGCCAATAGCTAGACATTAAGAATAACAGGACGTATAATGAAAATGACAGCTAATAGCTGGACATTGAGAATAACAGGACATATATCGAAATGACAGCTAATATCTAGACATTAAGAATAACAGGACGTATAATGAAAATGACAGCTAATAGCAGGACATTAAAAATGACAGGACATATATTGAAAATGACAGCTAATAGCAGGACATTAAGAATAACAGGACGTGTAATGAAAATGACAGCTAATAGCTGAACATTAAGAATAACAGGACGTGTAATGAAAATGAGAGCTAATAGCAGGACATTAAGAATAACAGGACATATAATGAAAATGACAGCTAATAGCTGGACATTAAGATTAACAGGACGTATAATGAAAAGGACAGCTAATAGCTAGACATTAAGAATAACAGGACGTGTAATGAAAATGACATCTAATAGCAGGACATTAAGAATAACAGGATGTGTAATGAAAATGACAGCTAATAGCAGGACATTAAGAATAACAGGACATATAAGGAAAATGAGAGCTAATAGCAAGACATTAAGAATAACAGGACATATAATGAAAATGAGAGCTAATAGCAAGACATTAAGAATAACAGGACATATAATGAAAATGAGAGCTAATAGCAAGACATTAAGAATAACAGGACATATAATGAAAATGAGAGCTAATAGCAATACATTAAGAATAACAGGACACATAATGAAAATGACAGCTAATAGCAGGACATTAAGAATAACAGGACACATAATGAAAATGACAGCTAATAGCTGGACATTAAGAATAACAGGACATATAATGAAAATGAGAGCTAATAGCTGGACATTGAGAATAACAGGACATATAATGAAAATGAGAGCTAATAGCAAGACATTAAGAATAACAGGACATATAATGAAAATGACAGCTAATAGCAGGACATTGAGAATAACAGGACGTGTAATGAAAATGACAGCTAATAGCTGGACATTGAGAATAACAGGACGTGTAATGAAAATGACAGCTAATAGCAGGACATTAAGAATAACAGGACGTGTAATGAAAATGACAGCTAATAGCAGGACATTAAGAATAACAGGACGTGTAATGAAAATGACAGCTAATAGCAGGACATTAAGAATAACAGGACATATAATGAAAATGACAGCTAATAGCAAGACATTAAGAATAACAGGACATATAATGAAAATGAGAGCTAATATCTAGACATTAAGAATAACAGGACATATAATGAAAATGAGAGCTAATAGCTGGACATTGAGAATAACAGGACATATAATGAAAATGAGAGCTAATAGCAAGACATTAAGAATAACAGGACATATAATGAAAATGACAGCTAATAGCAGGACATTAAGAATAACAGGACATATAATGAAAATGACAGCTAATAGCTGGACATTGAGAATAACAGGACGTATAAGGAAAATGACAGCTAATAGCAGGACATTAAGAATAACAGGACGTGTAATGAAAATGACAGCTAATAGCAGGACATTAAGAATAACAGGACGTGTAATGAAAATGACAGCTAATAGCAGGACATTAAGAATAACAGGACATATAATGAAAATGACAGCTAATAGCAAGACATTAAGAATAACAGGACATATAATGAAAATGAGAGCTAATATCTAGACATTAAGAATAACAGGACATATAATGAAAATGAGAGCTAATAGCTGGACATTGAGAATAACAGGACATATAATGAAAATGAGAGCTAATAGCAAGACATTAAGAATAACAGGACATATAATGAAAATGAGAGCTAATAGCTGGACATTGAGAATAACAGGACATGTAATGAAAATGACAGCTAATATCTAGACATTAAGAATGACAGGACATATAATGAAAATGACAGATAATAGCTAGACATTAAGAATAACAGGAAGTATGATGAAAATGACAGCTAATAGCTAGGCATTAAGAATAACAGGACATATAATGAAAATGACAACTAATAGTGGGACATTAAAAATGACAGGACATATATTGAAAATGAGAGCTAATAGCAAGACATTAAGAATAACAGGACATATAATGAAAATGACAGCTGATAGCTGAACATTAAGAATAGCAGGATATATAATGAAAATGACAGCTAATAGCAGGACATTAAGAATAACAGGACATATATCGAAATGACAGCTAATAGCTGAACATTAAGAATAGCAGGACATATAATGAAAATGACAGCTAATAGCTGGACATTAAGAATAACAGGACGTATAATGAAAATGACAGCTAATAGCTAGACATTAAGAATAACAGGACGTATAATGAAAATGACAGCTAATAGCTAGACATTGAGAATAACAGGACGTTTAATGAAAATGACAGCTAATAGCTAGACATTAAGAATAACAGGACGTATAATGAAAATGACAGCTAATAGCAGGACATTAAGATTAACAGGACGTATAATGAAAATGACAGCTAATTGCATGACATTAAGAATAACAGGACGTATAATGAAAATGACAGCTAATAGCAGGACATTAAGATTAACAGGACGTATAATGAAAATGACAGCTAATAGCTGGACATTGAGAATAACAGGACATATATTGAAAATGACAGCTAATAACTGGACATTAAGAATAACAGAATGGGTCCCTAGAGATTGCAAAAAATAGCAAGGGCAGGAAGAGAACACGATGGTTTGACGAACTAAGTAAATTTATTGGTATAGACTGGTATGGAAAGACAATAAACAGACGAGAGCGGAAGAACACGTCTGAGGCCTTTGTCCTACAGTGGACTTAGGGAATGAACAGCTTCTATATATTCTTTCATCATCGATATTAGCATTCATTCCGCCATCTTACTACGGTCATTTCAATCTCCATTTTATTATCCTACAAACTTTTACCCGATTGACAAGAAGAATAACAGAATGGTTCCCTAGTGATTGTAAAAGAAGCAGAGGAAGGAAGAGAAGACGAAGTGTTGATGAACTAAGAAAATTTTCGTGCGGAGTAGCACAAAAAGACCATAAACAGACACAAGTGGAAGGACACGCCAGAGGCCTTTGTTCTGCCGAGGACTTGTAACGGCTGATGATGAATATATATATATATATATATATATATATATATATATATATATATATATATATATATATATATGTGTGTGTGTGTGTGTGTGTGTGTGTGTGTGTGGTTTTTCCGTGCATTTTCGAGCTTAACATTTAGGTAGATATGAGAAAATAGCCATTGCAAACGAATTCTTATAGTATATTGTTTTTCCATCTAGGGTTGTAGCTAATAATAATAATAATAATAATAATAATAATAATAATAATAATAATAATAACTTTGATAATGATCATTTGTTAAGTAGGAACAAAAACATAACTAAGGAAATGAGAAGGATTTTTTTTCTAGTTCAATATGTTGCATCCGTTCTATACTACACACAAGATCCAGAGAGTTGGGAGAGCAATCTCTCTCTCTCTCTCTCTCTCTCTCTCTGACAGACAGCTGGGGTGCGTCTAGTCCTGCGAGAAGTTGTTCGATGAGTGGCAAACCTGCGTCATTGACCTCTGCAATTGCAACTCCAGTTTGTTTAGCAGATAATTTTACGTTATTTAAATGAGTTTATTTAAAAGATGTTTCTCCCTTTTGCTGTAGAAACAGTTACATTCATGTTACATTCTTTGTTACATTCTTTATTAGTTCTCTTTTGCTGTAGAAACAGTTACATTCTTGTTACATTCTTTGTTAGGTCTCTTTTGCTGTAGAAACAGTTCCAAGATTAGGTTACATTCTTGTTACATTCTTATTTGCTGTAGAAACAGTTACATTCATGTTACATTCTTGTTACATTCTTAGCTAGTTCTCTTTTGCTGTAGAAACAGTTACGTTCACGTTACATTCTTGTTACATTCTTAGCTAGTTCTCGTTTGCTGTAGAAACAGTTACATTCATGTTACATTCTTTGTTACATTCTTTGCTAGTTCTGTAACACGGTTACGAATAGATTCCTTCATATTAAAAGCGCTTATTTGGCCTACATACTTCCCATTGTGTCTTTTGCTTTTGTTCCTTCAATCATTTTCTTGTGACTAACATGGATAGTAACGTGATTTATCTGGCGTTTTAGTCCTTGGACATTCATTGTTTTAAACTATTCAAAGTATATATATATATATATATATATATATATATATATATATATATATATATATATATATATATATATATATATATATATATATATATATATATATATATATTTATATATAAACACAGGAAGACTTGCTGATGTAAAGTCTAAAGGAATTCCACGAAAAAGTGGAGATTTACTGGAGCACCCTGTAGAGAAACTGGAGCACCCTGTAGAGAAGAGACATAAATAACGAATTTGGAGTTTTACTCCAGAATATCTCGTGAGTGAGTGAGACTTGAAGAGAGAGAGAGAGAGAGAGAGAGAGAGAGAGAGAGAGAGAGAGAGAGAGAGAGAGAGAGAGAGAGAGAGAGAGAGATGTGGGGGGGAAGGGAAGTGGTTTTGAAGTGTTTGCAAGCCGATCCTAAACCCCCTTCCTATCCCGAGGGGGGAGGACGCTTCTACTCCAGAGCCCCACTTTAATCACGCCCATTCATCCCAAGCTGACCAATGAAAACCTCGAATTCCCTCTCGACTGGATGACTGGCGGTTGCGATTGGCGGACCGTCGCAGCGTTGGCTATTACGAGGTGGTTTTCTTGGATCAAGGCCGTCGTTTAAAACATCCCCAAGACAACATTTGAATAAATAAATATTTTTATGATACAAACAATCTTTGGAATGTTGGTGGTGGTCATACGATACCCCTTCACCCTATTAAATGGAAAAGGGCTGCTTTATAAAAGGGGGAGAACTTATTGAAAGTATACGTTAGTATGAAAATGGTTACTACTAGTACTAAGCCACTCCTAGTACTATTACTACGATGTAGTATGTACAGATATGATTGAATAAACATTCAACTGAGGCTCAATACTACACAGTATTCTAGAAGTTTTATTCCAGCTGTTACCAAGTTGTGGAATGATCATCCTAATTTGGTAGTTGAATCGGTTTAACTTCAAAAGTTCAAAGTTGGAGCAAATGTTGTTATGTTGAACAGGCTGACATGAGTCTTTTTATAGTTTATATATGAAATATGTTTTGATGTTGTTACTGTTTTTAAAATATTTTATTTTAATTGTTCATGACTTCTTATATCGTTTAATAATCCTTATTTCCTTACCTCACGGGGCTATTTTCCCTGTTGGAACATTGGGCTTATAGCATCTTGCTTTTGCAACTAGGGTTGTAGCTTAGCTAGTAATAATAATAATAATAATAATAATAATGTCACTGGCTACAGTAGAGCAAAGTAAAATAATTTTTTTATTATAAAATACACATTTACAATCTTACAGTTTATAACATATATACATCATATTTTACATATAGTGTATTTACAATTGAAATGTTTACTATATATCTAAATATGTTTTTTAAATAAGTATAACATATAGGCATATACATCATATTTTACATATAGTGTATTTACATTTGAAATTTTTACTATATATCTAAAATATGTTTTTAAATTATTAAGTATATAGAAAACGAACACTGCATCCACTGAAGGCATTGTTCTTGGCGAGCAATGGCGGGTTTTAAAAAAAAAACTCCGAATCCACTCGCTTTCGTTGTGCTCTAGTTTTACCGATCCTACCAACCAAGACGTGGGATTCAATACACATACTGTCTTTATATGTCCTTCACTCCTTCGCGTTGGAGGAGGTTACGGGAAGAAATTTCTATGACTGACAGACCCCGACATAATTATGGAATTAAGGGCAGGGCTGAAGTCCTTCATACCCCCATAACTCTTGTTGATCTGAAGTTGCCGAGTGCATATTTCTGGCTTTTGAGTCCTATGTGAGTGAAGAGGGTATCCCATTCATGATATTTAAACTGGGCACACGATTCAGCCATCATGGGTACTTTTTTTTTTCCCTCTACCAACGCCCTCTGTTGTGTGGCTGAAGGCGAAGCGGGTGGAGGAATATGCCAAGCAGTCTCGCTCAGCTCACTATCCGAGCGGAGAATTCCTTCACATCTAGATCGTCTTCAAGGGATTTTTTAATAATAATAATAATAATAATAATAATGTACTATATACTGTCTCCTAAATAAGTACAAAGTAAGGGTCACCATAGGTTAACTGGAGCAGAAAAACGAAAAAAAAAAAAAATCCCTTGAAGACGATCTAGATGTGAATTCCTTCACATCTAGATCGTCTTCAAGGGATTTTTTTTTTTTTTCGTTTTTCTGCTCCGGTTATCCTATGGTGATCCTTACTTTGTAGTTATTTAGGAGACAGTATATAGTACATTATTATTATTATTTTTATTATTATTATTATTATTATTATTATTATTATTATTATTATTATTATTGTTGTTGTTGCTATTATTATTATTATTATTATTATTATTATTATTATTATTATTATTATTATTATTATTGTTGTTGTTGTTGCTATTATTATTATTATTATTTGCTAAGCTACAACCATAGTTGGAAAAGCAGGATGCTATAAGCCCGAGGGCTCCAACAGGGAAAATAGCCCAGTGAGGAAAAGAAATAAGGAAACTACAAGATAAATAATTAATAATACTAATAATAACAGTATCATCATCATCATCTCCTGCGCCTATTGACGCAAAGGTCCTCGGTTAGATTTCGCCAGTCGTCTCTATCTTGAGCTTTTAAATCGATAATTATCCATTCATCATCTCCTACTTTATAGTCCTCAGCCATGTAGGCCTGGGTCTTCCAACTCTTTTAGTGCCTTGTGGAGCCCACTGAAACGCTTGGTGAAGTAACCTCTCTTTGGAACCTCCTTGCTTGGGGAGTGCGAAGAGCATGCCCAAACCATCTCCATCTACCCCTCATCATAATCTCATCCACATATGGCACTCGAGTAATCTCTCTCATGGTTTCATTTCTAATCTTGTACTGCCAATTAATATGCAATATATTTATGTAGAAAAAAAATCATGTAAATATATTATGATATATATGTATAATATTATAAATTGTAAGAATTTTGAATGTTTCCTAAAAAAAGGGAAAGAAGAAATTGTGAGGGAATATGAAAGATGATATATCATTATGGTTTTTGAACTTCTAATTATGAAATAAATACCAAACCTTCCATAATATAAATATATATTATTTATATTTTCATTCATATTCATGTAATAATAACTGCAGAAAGGCGAATAGCTTCTATATTTTTATATTTAAGCTAAATTTTTGAGTTTTAGTAATGACCATTGCAACTCTATTGAAATTGCTACCACTACTCCTTTCTTTGGTTTAATATTAATTTTTAATTTTATGTTAAAGTGATTTATAGGAAATATGGTTAATGATTTTAATTATGATATATGCTAAGGAACTATTATAAATCATGACTATTATTATTATTATTATTATTATTATTATTATTATTATTATTATTATTATTATTATTAGCTAAGCTACAACCCTAGTTGGAAAAGCAGGATGCTATAAACCAAGAGGCTCCAACAGGGAACATAGCAGAGTGAGGAAAGGAAAAAAAGGAAAATAGAATATTTTAAGAAGAATAACAACATTAAAATAAATATCTCCTATATTAACTATAAAAACTTTAAAAAAAAAAGGCGGAAGAAAAATAAAATAATATAGAATAGTGTGCCCGAGTATATAAAATAATGTAAATATCCCGATTTTATGATAGATTAATGTTAATATATAATTATATTTATTGAAATTTTTTAATGTAAAATTTGTGGTCAATAAAAATCTATCTATCTATCTATCTATTGGTTGTCAACCAATTTTAAGGATTTTATATAAATTCGTTTTTTTTTAGTGAATCACAATCAGTGTCGTGTTTTATAAATAACGATTAATATAGAAAGTTTAATGCAAAAAAGTTTCATTTTTTTAGTCTCTCTCTCTCTCTCTCTCTCTCTCTCTCTCTCTCTCTCTCTCTCTCTCTCTCTCTCTCCTTATAATTCCTAAGGGAAAAAATTCTCTAATCGTAATCATTTCTGACTCTTAAGAAGTGTGAAACCCCTCTCTCTCTCTCTCTCTCTCTCTCTCTCTCTCTCTCTCTCTCTCTCTCTCTCTCTCTCTCTCTCTCTCTCTCCAGAAAAGCTGAGAGAGAGAGGATAGACATTTACGCATACTCTCTCTCTCTCTCTCTCTCTCTCTCTCTCTCTCTCTCTCTCTCTCTCTCTCTCTCTCTCTCTCTCTCAAGAAAAGCTGAGAGAGAGAGGACTGACATTTTAAGCATACTCTCTCTCTCTCTCTCTCTCTCTCTCTCTCTCTCTCTCTCTCTCTCTCTCTCTCTCAAGAAAAGCTGAGAGAGGACAGACATTTACGCATACCCACTCTCTCTCTCTCTCTCTCTCTCTCTCTCTCTCTCTCTCTCTCTCTCTCTCTCTCTCTCTCTCAGCCCTAATCCCTCTTGGAGCCTCTATAGAATGACACGTACTATACGAGCTGAATGGCCGTCTTGTTGTGGTCTACTTCTTGGCGTCTGAAAGGGTTCTTTTGAATAGACGAATAGACAGAATTTCTCGTTTATGAAATTCTATTTACCCAACTTACCCTTCTTTTAATGTAATTTCATATTATTATCATTACCTCCGCCAACGAAGTTCAAAGGCGGCTATGTTTTCGCCCCCTATTTGTCTGTTTATCTGTGAATGATATCTTGTTAATTTATTCTCATCATTTATTTATTTCCTTATTTCGTTTCCTCACTGGGGTATTTTTCCCCGTTGGAGCCCTTGGGCTTATAGCATCTTGCTTTTCCAACTAGGGTTGTAGCCGTCCCTATTTTTCTGTTTATCTGTGAATGATATATTGTTAATTTATTCTCATCATTTATTTATTTCTGGATTTCCTTTCCTTACTGGGCTATTTTTACCTGTTGGAGCCCTTGAGCTTATATCGTCTTGCTTTTCCAACTAGGGTTGTAGCCGTCCTTATTTGTCTGTTTATCTGTGAATGATATATTGTTCATTTATTCTCATCATTTATTTATTTCTGGATTTCCTTTCCTCACTGGGCTATTTTTACCTGTTGGAGCCCTTGAGCTTATATCATCTTGCTTTTCCAACTAGGGTTGTAGCCGTCCTTATTTGTCTGTTTATCTGTGAATGATATATTGTTCATTTATTCTCATCATTTATTTATTTCTGGATTTCCTTTCCTCACTGGGCTATTTTTACCTGTTGGAGCCCTTGAGCTTATATCATCTTGCTTTTCCAACTAGGGTTGTAGCCGTCCTTATTTGTCTGTTTATCTGTGAATGATATATTGTTCATTTATTCTCATCATTTATTTATTTCTGGATTTCCTTTCCTCACTGGGCTATTTTATCCCTGTTGGAGCCCTTGGGCTTCTAGCATCTTGCTTTTCCAACTAGGGTTGTAGCTTGGCTAGTAATGATAATAATGATAACAACTTCCTGGACACTTCCAGGGATTAATTGTTGTGTTGAGACGTGGAAGTGATTCAATTTTTAAAGTCCTAGGTCAAAGGTCAAGGTCGAGCAATAGGTCCAATATGTCAACCGAATTTAATACCCTATGTTCGCTCATTGTTGTCACTCTGACTTCAATTACGCTCACGGTCTAAATTGATTCTGGGAAAGGCAAGTTGTTGTGGTGGAGGTCTGCACTCTCAGAGTGTTTTTCTAGTTATTATTATTATTATTATTATTATTGTTGTAATAATAATAATAATTATTATTATTATTATCATTATTATTATTATTATTATTATTATTATTATTATTATTATCATTATTATTATTATTATTATTATTATTATTATTATTATTATTATTAGCTAAGTGACTACACTAACATGAAAAATAAGGAAATTATGTTTACCCAACTTACCCTTTTGGACGTAATTTCATATTATTATTATTATTATAATAATAATAATAATAATTATTATTATTATTATTATTATTATTATTATTATTACTAGCTTAAGTTACTGCACTAAAAACAAAATGTTTTTTTACCCGTTTTGACGTAATTTCTTCTTCTTCTTCTTCTTCTTCTTCTTCTTCTTCTTATTATTATTATTATTATTATTATTACTAGCTAAGTTACTGCACTAAAAACAAATTTTTTTTTTACCCTTTTTGACGTAATTACACAACCACTCAAAAAAAAAAAAAAAGTGTTTTTCATCCGTTACATGCCACCTGTGCTTTAAAGACTTTCTCCTTTTAATGCTTGTGAAATTGCCTTCCCCAGGACCGCTAGGGCGCTCTGCTTTGTTGGGTTTTGTGTCAGAATTAGCGTGACGCTGCAGTCATTAGGTTATAAGGAGACCCAGATGTCCACAGAAGTGGTCTCGCTCCTCCGAAGTTGGAGTCTGGGAAAAGTTCATTCCGCTGTGCTCGGTTTCTTTGGTTCTTTCTTTTCGTGTTTAGAGGTTTAAAGGCCGCTCATGAATGGCAGGGGCAGGGGACAGAGACATTGCCCTATCTAGTAGGACAATGTCCTATCTAGTAGGGCATGGCATAGACAGGGGTCAGAGACATTGCCCTTTCTAGTAGGACAATGTCCTATCTAGTAGGGCATGGCAGAGGCGAGGGTCAGAGACATTACCCTTTCTAGTAGGACAATGTCCTATCTAGTAGGGCATGGCAGAGGCAGGGGACAGAGACATTGTCCTATCTAGTAGGGCATGGCGGAGGCAAGGGTCGGAGACGTTGCCCTATCTAGTAGGACATGGCCAAGGCAAAGGTCAGAGACATTGCCCTATCAAGTAGGACATGGCCAAGGCAAAGGTCAGAGACATTGCTCTATCAAGTAGGACATGGCCAAGGCAAAGGTCAGAGACATTGCCCTATCTAGTAGGGCGTGGCAGAGGCAAGGGACAGAGACATTGCCCTATCTAGTAGGGCATGGCAGAGGCAAGGGTCGGAGACGTTGCCCTATCTAGTAGGACATGGCCAAGGCAAAGGTCAGAGACATTGCCCTATCTAGTAGGGCGTGGCAGAGGCAAGGGACAGAGACATTACCCTATCTAGTAGGGCAGGGCAGAGGCAAGGGTCAGAGACATTGCCCTATCTAGTAGGGCGTGGCAGAGGCAAGGGACAGAGACATTACCCTATCTAGTAGGGCAGGGCAGAGGCAAGGGTCAGAGACATTACCCTATCTAGTAGGGCATGGCAGAGGCGAGGGTCAGAGACATTACCCTTTCTAGTAGGACAATGTCCTATCTAGTAGGGCATGGCAGAGGCAGGGGACAGAGACATTGTCCTATCTAGTAGGGCATGGCGGAGGCAAGGGTCGGAGACGTTGCCCTATCTAGTAGGACATGGCCAAGGCAAAGGTCAGAGACATTGCCCTATCAAGTAGGACATGGCCAAGGCAAAGGTCAGAGACATTGCCCTATCAAGTAGGACATGGCCAAGGCAAAGGTCAGAGACATTGCCCTATCTAGTAGGGCGTGGCAGAGGCAAGGGACAGAGACATTGCCCTATCTAGTAGGGCATGGCAGAGGCAAGGGTCGGAGACGTTGCCCTATCTAGTAGGA
>NC_090726.1:47249275-47255824 GCF_036898095.1 Palaemon carinicauda | reverse complement strand
ATAGCTTCCAAAGAAGCCACATAAGGAATCTCACCCGCCTTGTACTTTTCTCAAGTCCTTGGGTGAACGAAATGGGTGTGGCACGAACTGAGTGAGGAGGAGCATTGAGTGACAACGGGGACTGAAGGAGTTGAGGAATGCGTGAGGAAGGAGGAGGAGGAGGAGAAGGAGTTAGTGAGAGAAGGAGGAGGGATGTTAGGGTGAAGGATGAGTCATTGAGAGAGTTGTAAGTTTAAGAGTGGCTGAGTATCGAGAAAACTTTTGCTTCTTCCAAGACATGTTTTACTCATTCAAGGAGTAATGATAGTTATCTTCCTGTGTCTATGATTGTGTGTATACTAATTTATGATTGTGTGTAGACTAATTTATGATTGTGTGTAGACTAATTTATGTTTGACTCATTCAAGGAGTAATGATAGTTTTCTTCCTGTGTCTATGATTGTATACTAATTTATGATTGTGTGTAGACTAATTTATGATTGTGTGTAGACTAATTTATGATTGTGTGTAGACTAATTTATGATTGTGTGTAGACTAATTTATGTTTGACTCATTCAAGGAGTAATGATAGTTTTCTTCCTGTGTCTATGATTGTATACTAATTTATGATTGTGTGTAGACTAATTTATGTTTGACTCATTCAAGGAGTAATGATAGTTTTCTTCCTGTGTCTATGATTGTATACTAATTTATAATTGTGTGTATGCTCATTTATGATTGTGTGTATACTAATTTATGATTGTGTGTATACTAATGTATGTTTTACTCATTCAAGGAGTAATGATAGTTTTCTTCCTGTGTCTATGATTGTATACTAATTTATGATTGTGTATATACTCATTTATGATTGTGTGTATACTAATTTATGTTTTACTCATCCAAGGAGTAATGATAGTTTTCTTCCTGTGTCTATGATTGTATACTAATTTATAATTGTGTGTATACTCATTTATGATTGTGTGTAGACTAATTTATAATTGTGTGTATACTAATTTATGATTGTGTGTAGACTAATATAATTATGTTTTACTCATTCAAGGAGTGATGATAGTTTTCTTCCCTGTGTCTATGATTGTATACTTATTTATGATTGTGTGTATACGAATTTATGATTGTGTGTAGACTAATATATGTTTGACTCATTCAAGGAGTAATGATAGTTTTCTTCCTTGTGTCTGATTTTATAATAATTTATTTTTGTGTGTATACTAATTTATGTTTTACTCATTCAAGGAGTAATGATAGTTGTCTTCCTGTGTCTATGATTGTATACTAATTCATGATTGTGTTTAGACTAATTGATGATTGTGTGTATACTAATTTATGATTGTGTGTATACTATTGTGTCTAGACTAATTGATGATTGTTTGTATACTGATTTATGATTGTGTGTATACTAATTTATGTTTTACTCATTCAAGGAGTAATGATAGTTTTCTTCCTGTGTCTATGATTGTATACTAATTTATGATTGTGTGTATACTAATATATGTTTGACTCATTCAAGGAGTAATGATAGTTTTCTTCCTGTGTCTATGATTGTATACTAATTTATGATTGTGTGTATACTCATTTATTTATCGTCTGATACATTATTATCATGTGTACTTTTTTCCTCTAGAAGCTTTCCTGAAATTCTATTGGCTAGTTTTCCAAATAATTAACATTCAGTTTTCTTCACTTGTCAGTAAGGAACCTTATGTCAGTCTTACTGGCTGTTCATATTATTATTATTATTATTATTATTATTATTATTAAATGCTAAGCTACAACCCTAGTAAGAAAAGCAGGATGCTATAAGCCCAGGGGCCCCCAACAGGGAAAATAGCCCAGTGAGAAAAGGAAATAAAGAAAAATAAAAGCATTCAAGTATAGTAGCAACATTAAAATAAATATTTCCTATAAAACTATAAAAACTTTAACAAAACAAGGGGAAGATAAACTAGATAGAAGTGTGCCTGAGTGTACCCTCAAGTAAGAGAACTCTAACCCAAGACAGTGGAAGGCCATGGTACAGAGGATATGGCACTACCCAAGACTAGAGAACAATGGTTTGATTTTGGAGTGTCCTTCTCATTGTTGTGTCTCGAAGTTCAGTTAGTGATATATTCTTAACAATCATTCTTTGATGCTTTCTCTCTCTCTCTCTCTCTCTCTCTCTCTCTCTCTCTCTCTCCTCTCTCTCTCTCTCTCTCTCTCTCTCTCTCTCGGTGTGTGCAAGGTATACAATTTCAACCTTTAATTAAAGTGAAAATTAGCTTTAACTTTATGACCCAATGCTGGTGCAGAAAATATATCTTTTCTCACAATGAATTTCAAATTTGTCTCATTTTGATGTTTATAAAATCTGTATATTAGAGGTCAAACTTCTTATCTTTAAATGATATGCATATTTCATTATTTGTTTATGTAAAAGAGTTCGAGGACTAGAATATATTTCACAATTTTGAGATATCACAATATTTTTCCTTGTGCTTGTTAATGTTCAAAGTAAATATTGCAAATATTACTGTTGCATTTTAAAGATCTTACATATTGGTATTATTATTATTATTATTTATTATTATTACTAGCCAAGCTACAACCCTAGTTGGAAAAGCAAGATGCTATAAGCCCAAGGGCTCCAACAGGGAAAAATAGCCCAGCGAGGAAAGGAAATAAGGAAATAAATAAATGATGAGAATAAATTAACAATATATCATTCTAAAAACAGTAACAACGTCAAAACAGATATGTCCTATATAAACTATTAACAACGTCAGAAACAGATATGTCATATATAAAGTATAAAAAGACTCATGTCAGCCTGGTCAACATAAAACCATTTGCTCCTACTTTGAACTTTTGAAGTTCTACTGATTCAACTACCCGATTAGAAAGACCATTCCACAACTTGGTAACAGCTGGAATAAAAACTTCTAGAGTACTTCATGAAGCAAGCAACAAATTATATATATTTTATAATATCCATTGAGAGGTCATCTCTAAAATCGATTTACAAGTTATGAAATATGATCTTTAAAATATCAGTACAAAGTTTACATTCAGATCTCCCAGGACAATTTTATCCTGTTCGTAATACTAGGGCAGGCAGTTAATTCTAATAGCCAGGCCTTCTCCATCACGAGGCTCAATACTACACAGTATTCTAGAAGTTTTATTCCAGCTGTTACCAAGTTGTGGAATGATCTTCCCAATCGGGTAGTTGAATCAGTAGAACTTCAAAAGTTCAAAGTTGGAGCAAATGTTTTTTTGTTGACCAGGCGGACATGAGTCTTTTTATTGTTTTATATATGACATATCTGTTTTGACGTTGTTGCCTTTTTTAGAATGATTTATTGTTAATTTGTTCTCTTCATTTATTTATTTCCTTATTTCCTTTCCTCACTGGGGCTATTTTTCCCTATTGGGGCCCCTGGGCTTATAGCATCTTGCTTTTCCAACTTGGGTTGTAGCTTGGCTAGTAATAATAATAATAATAATAATTTATAAAATGTCATCATAAAATTCATTACATAGAATATCATAATTAAATTCGATCTTTAAACGTTATCATGAAATTCAATCTTATAAAATATCGGTTTGAGAATCTATTAAAGGTTTAAAAGGTCGCTCATAAATGGCAGAGGCACGGGACAGTGACATTGCCCTAGCAATCAGGACAATGCCCTAGAGACTGACAATATAGTATATGATCAGCGCCCAAGCCTCCTCTCCACCCAAGCTAGGACCAGGGAGGGCCAGGCTGTGACTGCTGATGACTCAGCAGATAGACCTATAGGCTCCCCCAAACCCCCCAACCTTAGCTCACAAGGATGGTAAGGTTGCAGACACTAATGGCACTAACAAGTCTGAGCGGGATTCGAACCCTCGACTGGCAAACACCAGGCAGAGACGTTACCAATCAGGCCACAGCAACCCTTTAAATACGATCTATAAATTGTCATCATGAAATTCCGAGTCCAACGTCGTTTCTTATATTAGAGATATTTAAATCAGTAGCATTTTGTTTTTCGCCAGTCGTCTCTATCTTGAGCTTTTAAATTCAATACTTCTCCATTCAACATCTCCTACTTCACGCTTCATAGTCCTCAGCCATGTAGGTCTGGGTCTTCCAACTCTTCTAGTGCCTTGTGGCGCCCAGCTGAACGTTTGGTGAACTAATCTCTCTTGGGGGAGTGCGAAGAGCATGGCCAAACCATCTCCAAATTTTGTAATGTTGTACAATTTGTTCTGGTTCCCCGGTAAAATTATGAGAGAGAGAGAGAGAGAGAGAGAGAGAGAGAGAGAGAGAGAGAGAGAGAGAGAGAGAGAGAGAGAGAATGACAACAGGAAGGGTGTAGCTGAGGTGAAGGGAAAGACATTGAATGGGAGGAGATAGAGATTTACAGATAAGAAAATATTGAATTACAATGGACGTAGTAGACTAGAGGACGAACATGAGGAATCTCTGACAAGTCCATCTTCTCATATATCTATCTATCTATCTATATCTATATATATATATATATATAGTATATATATATATATATATATATATATATATATATATATATATATCCCTTTCTATGTGGGGTACCTTAACGTAGTGAAAGCATTTACCAGGATCAGCAAAGCTGTATTAGTCGGTGCCACCCATACTAGGTTGGTTTGCTGTTGGGATCACACGAAAATCTCCCCCCATCACCAATCCTCACTGGCCTTCGTGGTGATGAAAACCGGCCAAACCCCAGACATGAATTGACATATCTGAGACCTTTGTCCTGCAGCGGACTATAAACAGCTGCATTTGTTGTTGATATATATATATATATATATATATATATATATATATATATATATATGTGTGTGTGTGTGTGTGTGTGTGTGTGTGTGTGTGTGTGTGTGTGTGTGTGTTAGACATAAATACCTTATTACATGTTGTGTAGCGGGCTGCTATCCCCAGAACTGTTGTGGCATCATGACTATGAAAGCCCAATGGAACGTCTCTCTCTCTCTCTCTCTCTCTCATCTCTCTCTCTCTCTCTCTCTCTCTCTCTCTCTCTCTCTTCTTCTTCTTCTTCTTCTTCTTGCTGGGGTGCATTCCTTTGTAGATTGTCGAAGAGAATTTTCCTTGTGAAAGACTCAATGTTTCAAGACGAAGAAGAAGAAGAAGAAGTAGAAATGTTTAAACTATGCAAAGAATGAGGAGGGGGAGAGGAACCTGATTGACTTATTGATAAAGTAAACTGGCATTGCAGGAGCAGAGGTCAGCGGTGTCTAGCTGAGAGAGAGAGAGAGAGAATCAGAGATGGTTCGTAGAATATGATTGATTAACCACATTGAGATATAGCCTTTGTTGTCTTGTTTAAAAGTTCTCTGTACTTGAAGAATGTTCGATATTATTATTATTATTATTATTATTATTATTATTATCAATTGCTAAGGTACAACCCTAGTATTTATACGAAGAATTTAATTAGTTAGGGTTTTACCGCAACTCTTATTTTCTGTCACGTTGCTATACTGGAATTACTTCAGTGACTATTTTTTTTGTTTATATTACATATGACAAATGTCATAAGCAAACGTTCAATTGATTGTTGTTTTTCTTTGTTTATTTTGATAGATATTTAATGTTCCATTCGGGTGAGATAAAAAAACGTTTGTTGGAGAGAGAGAGAGAGAGGAGAGAGAGAGAGAGATGAGAGAGAGAGAGAGAGAGAGTAATAGTTTAATAATTATAATTTTAATCACACACAAAACTAATTGACTGAAATAAAGACCAGAGAGAGAGAGAGAGAGAGAGAGAGAGAGGAGAGAGAGAGAGAGAGGAGAGAGAAGAGAGAGAGAGAGAGTAATAATTTTAATAGTTAATATAATTTTAATTGTTCACGAAACTAATTGACTGAAAATAAAGACCAGAGAGAGAGAGAGAGAGAGAGAAGTACATTAATAACTAGAAATTGTCCTTTAAAACAAAAGGAATTTATTTTGAGAGAGAGATGGAAGGCATCAGACTTGGGCAAAAGGAGAAGTGAGAGAGAGAGAGAGGAGAGAGTGAGAGAGGGGGTTCGCTTGTCACGCAGCTTTGGGGATGAGCGGGAGGGACAGAGAGAGAGAGAGAGAGAGAGAGAGGGGGGGGGGGGGGAACAGCGGTCAGGTGGTCCCTGTTGAGAATGAGGGTGGCTTGGGGCTGGTAGGAAGGGGGGGGAGGTAGTTGGGTGAAAGAAATAACTGTCGGTCACTGTGTGTGTGAGTGAGGAAGAGAGAAGAGAGAGAGAGAGGGGAGAGAGAGAGATGACTCATGTCTCAGTTACTCACGCACTAACTCGCACTTGCTTCTCTCTCTCTCTCTCTCTCTCTCTCTCTCTCTCTCTCTCTCTGCTCGTTAATTAGCCATTGTTAACATGGTTGGTTATTTGCAATGGTTAGGTATCAGCAAGTCTACAATAACTCTTAGCCAAACAGTTGGTGGATAATTGATAACCATTGCTTCTCTTATAGTTTATTTATTTCCTTATTTCCTTTCCTCACTGGGCTATATTCCCTTGTTGGAACCCTTGGGCT
>NC_090726.1:47241775-47244275 GCF_036898095.1 Palaemon carinicauda | reverse complement strand
GCTTGAGTAGGAGGAGTCCGCAAGCTCGTTAGACACCTGCTAAAAAGGGTCATTTCTAGTGGCGGGTATATTCTTGTTTTTTTCTTATTTTACTTTCAATACAGTTATTTATATGTCAATGCGGTAGCCTTATCTATATAAATACATAAGCAAAAACATACACAAACATACAAATATATATACATATATATATACATATACATACATATACATACACATACATATATATACACATATATATATATATATATATATATATATATATATATATACATATATATACATACATATATATATACATATATACATATACATATATACATATATATACATACATACAGATACAAATACATATACATATACATAAATACATACACAAACACATACATATATACATACATATACACATACATATATACATATATACACATATATACATATGCATATATACATTTATATGTATACTTCATTAATATCATAAACATAAAATCATGTATATATCAATACTTATATCTAGCATAACACTATATAGTGCCAATATACTTATGCATACTATATAAAATAATTGTTTCCTTTAATGAATGGTAGCTTAGGTCTAAATATTAATTTCACACCGACGTTAATTATTCACAATACATTCAATTCTCCATTAAGTGGTTAATGTTTTTTTATATAGCTTACAAATCTCTTTACATATAAAGGCGTCGAGTTTATACATTCCATGACCAATATTCAAGTTGTTTTCAAAGGTTTCTTTTATGAAACTGGACTCTATGATGTTTCTTTCTACTAAGTTATTTGAATGAACCAATTTCTTTGCACCTGACCAATTAATAGGGTGATTTTTATCTCTAACGTGGGCAAAGAGTGCATTATTATCTTGAGCATACCTGACACTTTTCTTATGTTGTTCAATTCTCTTTTCTAGGGCTTTACCAGTTTGACCAATATAGTATTTTTCACAAGCATTGCATGGAATACGATATACACATCCCTTGGTAATGTCAGGAGAATTCTTTATTAAGGCTGTTTTTATTGTATTTTTACTCTTAAATGCTACATTTACATTGAAGTTTTTTAACAGTTGGGGAATTTCTTTAAATGAATCACAATAAGGTAGTACAAGTAAATTTTGTGTGTTATAGTTTTTTCTGTTATCATTACCGAAAAAAGTCTTTTTTGCTGTTCTTAGGGCATCATCTAACACAATTTCAGGATACTTTAGTTTTTTACCTATAGCTCTAATACCATTTATTTCGTCATCAATATATTCAGGGCTGCAGACCCGGAATGCTCTTAAAAACATAGAAGTAAATACAGATTTCTTAACTTTGTTGCCTTGGTTTGAGTAATAATGGACATATGCCGAGATATTCGTTGGCTTTCTGTATACACTGAACTTGAGACTATTATTACATCTATGTATGCGACAGTCCAAAAAAGGAAGGGTACAATTATTCTCCAGCTCCATAGTGAAATTTATTGATGGTACCAAACTATTCAATCTAAGAAAAAGTTATCTAAATTTTCATTTCCTGGCCACACACATATTATGTCGTCAATATATCGAAACCATTTTACATTATTAGGTATGATGTTATTTACGATTCTGCTTTCAAAAAATTCCATATATAGATTGCTCATACTGGGGATAAAGGGTTTCCCATAGCCATACCAAAAGTTTGTGCATAAAATCTCCCATTGAATTCAAATTTACAATCTTTTATACATAATTTAATTAATTCTATTAAAGTGTGTTTGGAGAATGGTAGATTCAATTGTCTATTATCTAATGTTTCAGATAAAAATTCCAACATGTCATCAATAGGTACTTTTGTGAATAGTGAGACTACATCAAAACTGACAAGCCTACAGGTACTGTTGATCTGTACTTCATTCAGTTTGTTAATCAAGTCTACATTATTTTTATATTTGAATATGAGATGGTGCCAACTAAAGGATTGAGGATATTCACAAGGTACTTAGATAATTTATATGCTGCTGAACCTACAGAGCTAATTATTGGCCTAGCTGGATAATTTGGCTTATGAGTTTTAATAGTTCCATACATATATGGCAATGTTGGTGATATTGTACAAACCTTTTTATCAGATCTTCATTCCCTTTTAATAACTCTTTCACTTTTTTGTTGTAACTACTATTCACAAACTCAATTGGATTTTTTCTTAATTCCATGTATGTGTTTTCATCACTCAAGAGGTTTTCCATTTTTTCTATATAATCATTTTTATTCAAGATTACCAGTGCTCCAGATTTATCGGCTTTTGTTAACTTAATATTTCTATCTTGCTTCAATTCGGCAATTGCTCTCTTGAATCTTTTTGGGCAATTGGAACCACTGGTTTTTTCATATTGCTGTATATAATACCCTTAATCATATTTACTTCTTCTACAGAAATATCACTGAATTTCTCCAGGTTACACACTCCATTTGTAATTTCTACACTATTCACTGCACTTGATGACATCGAGAAATTTA
>NC_090726.1:47221775-47234275 GCF_036898095.1 Palaemon carinicauda | reverse complement strand
CTATATAAACTATTAACAACGTCAAAAACAGATATGTTATATATAAACTATAAGAAGACTCATGTCAGCCTGGTCAACATAAAAACAACAGGGAAAATAGCCTAGTGAGGAAAGGAAACAATGAAAATGAAATATTTTAAGAACAGTGAATACATTGAAATAAATATTTCCTTTATAATCTATAAAAACTTTAACAAAACAAGAGAAAGAGAAATTAGATAGAATAAGCACTGTGATATTCTCCCTAATTCCATAAAGTTGTATTTATTTTCAATATGATCATGTACTTTTTCATTTGCGCTTTCCATCGTGTACATGCGTGCGTGCGTTATGTAGAGTCGTAACTACAGAGTAATGAGTAACAAGGGACATTTACTCCTCAATTACCCGTTTCCGGTCTGCGTTCGTCTCTATGTAGAAGAAGAAAAGGAAAGAATGAAAGGATGCCAGAAACCTCTAAATCTCACAGATTATTATTATTATTATTATTATTATTATTATTATTATTATTATTATTATTATTATTAGCCAAGCTACAACCCTAGTTGGTAAAGAAAGATGCTATAAGCCCAAGGGCTCCAACAGGGAAAATAGCCCAGTAAGGAAAGGAAATAAGGAAATAAATAAATGTAGAAGAAGAAAAGGAAAGAATGAAAGGATGCCAGAAACCTCTAAATCTCACAGATTACTATTATTATTATTACTAGCCAAGCTACAACCCTAGTTACAAAGCAAGATGCTATAAGCCCAAGGGCTCCAACAGGGAAAATAGCCCAGTGAAGAAAGGAAATAAGGAAATAAATAAATGTAGAAGAAGAAAAGGAGAGAATGAAAGGATGCCAGAAACCTCTAAATCTCACAGATTATTCTAATTATTATTATTAGCCAAGCTACAACCCTAGTTGGTAAAGCAAGATGCTATAAGCCCAAGGGCTCCAAAAGGGAAAAATAGCCCGGTGAGGATAGGAAATAAGGAAATAAATAAATGATGAGAATAAATTAAGAATATATCATTCTGAAAACAGTAACAGCATCAAAACATATGTCCCATATAAACTATTAACAAAGTAAAAAACAGATATGTCATATGTCATATCCCTTAAATTACACTGACGTAGGAATGAATTTTATTTTCATGATACTATAAAAATGTCAGAAGAATAACTGATTTCATTCCACATGTATACGGTTTAAAGGTTTAAAGGCCGTTCATGAATGGCATGACCATGGTACAGAGGCTATGACGCTACCCAGAACTAGAGAACAATGGTTTGAGTTTGGAGCGTCCGTCTCCCAGAAGAGCTGCTTACCATAGCTAAAGAGTCTTTACTACCCTTACCAAGTGGAAAGTAGCCACTGTTCTCTTCCATTCTCTTCACATGGCCATACCATCGAAGCTGTCCTATTTCTAGAAACCCAGAAGAGCTGCTTACCATAGCTAAAGAGTCTTATCTACCCTTACCAAGTGGAAAGTAGCCACTGTTCTCCATTCTCTTCACATGGCCATACCATCAAAACTGTCCTATTTCTACAAACTTCAAAATATCTTCCATTTCTAGTTCTCTCCTGATGTGCTCATTACGAAGTCTGTCTAGTCTGTCCAAAACTATATTGTATTTCTGAATTTTTTTAAAAACGTATTCCAAAAGCAAGCAGATGCAATATTTCTGTTTCTTTCGAGCAAGAACCAGACTGGATGCTGATGTCCTTTTTCTTATTACTGCTTACCATAGCTAAAGAGCCTCTTCTACCCTTACCAAGTGGAAAGTAGCCGCTGTTCTCCATTCTCTTCACATGGCCATACCATCAAAACTGTCCTATTTCTACAAACTTCAAAATATCTTCCATTTCTAGTTCTCTCCTGATGTGCTCATTACGAAGTCTGTCTAGTCTGTCCAAAACTGTAGTGAATTGAATTTCTGATTTCAAAAAATGTATTCCAAAAGCAAGCAAATGCAATATTTCTATTTCTTTCGAGCAAGCACCAGACCGATCGCTGTTGTCCTTTTTTCTTATTACTGCTTACCATAGATAAAGAGTCTCTTCTACCCTTACCAAGTGGAAAGTAGCCTCTGTTCTCCTCCATTCTCTTCACATGGCCATACCATCAAAACTGTCCTATTTCTACAAACTTCAAAAAATCTTCCATTTCTAGTTCTCTCCTGATGTGCTCATTACGAAATCTGTCTAGTGACTCTAGTCTGTCCAAAAACTGTAGTGAATTGAATTTTTTATTTCAAAAAACGTATTCCAAAAGCAAGCAGATGCAATATTTCTATTTCTTTCGAGCAAGAACCAGACCTAACACTGTTGTCATTTTTATTTATTACTGCTTACCATAGCTAAAGAGTTTCTTCTACCCTTACCAAGTGGAAACTAGCCACTGTTCTCCATTCTCTTCACTTGGCCATACCATCAAAACTGTCCTATTTCTACAAACTTCAAAATATCTTCCATTTCTAGTTCTCTCCTTATGTCATTACGAAGTCTGTCTTGTCTATCCAAAAATGTATTGGATTTTATGAATTTTTTTAAAAATGTATTCCAAAAGCAAGCAAATGCAATTTTTCTATTTCTTTTGAGCAAGCACCACAACTAAGGCGTATTCTTTTTTAGGTCTTCGGCCTTGGAATCGGAATTAGATTTAAGCCAGATCAAGAAAGTTCAATTTCAGCTGATCTCGTGGAAAAAAAAAAATTCCTTTACCCCGTTTGCTGATCGAATCCTTCATTGTGTCTTCTATGTCTTTTTATTGGAGTGCGAGAAAATATCGGAAAAATTGCTTCAATTGTTTTTTTCTTTTGTGTGTGTGTGTGTGTGACTTTTCATTCACACTTTTGACTGAAAATGCTGTTACTTGCTAAACTTGGGAAATTTAACAATTTTCAACTCCGTAACTCCCTTTATATAGTTTTTTGATAATGAATTAAGCATTTAACATTATTTATTTCTTCTTGAATGAATGTATTTACGTATTTGATACCTTTCCCAATTCATTGAACCAATAGCTTTCCCTATGACTATATGGGGCTCTGTTATTTCCATGTTTTGATGTTTGCATAATTTTTATACAATGTTTTTTTTAATATAAAATTTCAAAATAAATACATCCTGATAATTACAGTATTTGAAATGTAAATTTTAATGTTGTAACGACGCAAAATGTCTTTATTGGATTTAGGTTAAAAGTCTAATTATATTATATTAAGGAAAGTTATGTTAACATAAAGGTGACAAAGCATCGTGGAAAGAGAAAAAGGTTTCGCATTCTCACACCTTCCTTATTATTATTATTATTACTTGCTAAGCTACAACCCTAGTTGGAAAAGTAGGATGCTTTAAGCCCAGGGGCTCCAACAGGGAAAATAGCTCAGTGAGGAAAGGAAACAAGGAAAAATGAAGTATTTTAAGAGTAACTATTGAAATAAATATCACTTTATAAACTATAAAAACTTTAACAAAACAAGAGTAAGAGAAATAAGATGTAAGATAGAACAGTGTGCCCAAGTGTACCCTCAAGCAAGAGAACTCTAACCCAAGACAGTGGAAGACCATGGTACAGAGGGTATGGCACTACCAAAGATTAGAGAACAATGGTTTGATTTTGGAGTGTTCTTCTCCTAGAAGAGCTTCTTACCATAGCTAAAGAGTCTCTTCTACCCTTACCAAGAGGAAAGTGGCACCTGAACAATTACAGTGCAGTAGATAGCCCCTTGACTGAAGAATTGTTTGGTAATCTCAGTGTTGTCATGTGTATGAGGACAGAGGAGAATATGTAAAGAATAGGCCAGACTATTCAGTGTGTGTGTAGGCAAAGGGAACCGTAATCAGAGAGAAGGATCCAATGTAGTACTGCCTGGCCAGTCAAAAGCCCCCATAACTCTCTAGTGGTAGTATCTCAACGGTTGGCTGGTGCCCTGGCCAACCTACTACCTACCTACCATGAACCTAAAATTAGTCTAAACTACTGTAAACAGAAACTTCTTAATCGGGTAGTTGAATCAGTCGAACTTCAAAAGTTCAAAGTTGCTGTAAATTTTTTTTTATGTTGAAGAGGCTGACTTTTTATAGTTATATATGAATTATCTATTTTGATGTTGTAAATGTTTTTTGATTATTTTATTTTAATTTTTCATTACTTCTTATATCGTTTATTTATTTCCTTGTTTCCTTTCCTTACTGGGCTATTTATCCCTGTTGGAGCCCTTGGGCTTATAGCATCCTGCTTTAGAATGTTTTATTTCAATTGTTCATTACTTCTATTATCATTATTTCCTTGTTTCCTTTCCTCACTGGGCTGTTTATCCCTGTTGGGGCCCTTGGGCTTGTAGCATCCTGCTTTTCCAACTAGGGTTGTAGATTAGCTAATAACTTATAGTATAATTATTTACTTTTTTCCTTTCCTCACTGGGCAATTTATCCCTGTTGGAGCCCTTGGGCTTATAGCATCCTGCTTTTCCAACTAGGGTTGTAGCTTAGCTAATAACTTATAGTATAATTATTTCCTTGTTTCCTTTCCTCACTGGGCAGTTTATCCGTTGGAGCCCTTGGGCTTATATCATCCTGCTTTTCCAACTAGGGTTGTAGATTAGCTAATAATAATAATAATAATAATAATAATAATAATAATAGTAATAATAATGATAATAATAATAATAATAATAATCATGTAGCGTCTCTCCTGTAGTTTAATTCATTTCCTTATTTCCTTTCCTCACTGGGCTATTTTTTCTTGTTGGAGCTATTGGGCTTATAGCATCCTGCTTTTCCAACTAGGGTTGTAGAATAGCTAATAACTTATAGTATAATTATTTCCTTGTTTCCTTTCCTCACTGGGCAATTTATCCTTGTTGGAGCCCTTGGGCTTATAGCATCCTGCTTTTCCAACTAGGGTTGTAGAATAGCTAATAACTTATAGTATAATTATTTCCTTGTTTCCTTTCCTCACTGGGCTATTTATCCCTGTTGGAACCCTTGGGCTTATAGCATCCTGCTTTTCCTTCTATGGTTGTAGATTAGCTAATAACTTATGGTATAATTATTTCCTTGTTTCCTTTCCTCACTGGGCTATTTATCCCTGTTGGAGCCCTTGGGCTTATAGCATCCTGCTTTTCCAACTAGGGTTGTAGATTAGCTAATAACTTATAGTATAATTATTTACTTGTCTCCTTTCCTCACTGGGCTATTTATCCCTGTTGGAGCCCTTGGGCTCATAGCATCCTGCTTTTCCAACTAGGGTTGCAGATTAGCTAATAACTTATAGTATAATTATTTCCTTGTTTCCTTTCCTCACTGGGCTATTTATCCCTTTTGGAGCCCTTGGGCTTATTGCATCCTGCTTTTCCAACTAGGGTTGTAGATTAGCTAATAACTTATAGTATAATTATTTCCTTGTTTCCTTTCCTCACTGGGCAATTTATTCCAGTTGGAGCCCTTGGGCTTATAGCATCCTGCTTTTCCAACTAGGTTTGTAGATTAGCTAATAACTTATAACATAATTATTTCCTTGTTTCTTTTCCTCACTGGGCTATTTAACCCTGTTGAAGCCATTGGGCTTATAGCATCCTGCTTTTCCCTCTAGGGTTGTAGATTAGCTAATAATAATAATAATAATAATAATAATAATAATAATAACATATTACAGATGTGGTAAGCTGATCTTACTTCCCAAAATCTTCCCATTAGAATAAAAATTTTCGATCCTTTCATTATTTCTATTGCGAGAGTTTCGATTACCAAAGCACACAGAGATCAAAAGACCCCCAGAGCTTCCAGGATTCGAAGAATGACAGAGGTGCAGTGGACAGTGAAATCGTGGTTATTAAGGAGAGAGGCATTGCATGAAATGCAGAGAGTGTAACAAGCAACCGATATTCGCTTTTTTGAGAGATCATGCAACAGCCGCATTGATGCTGAACAGATGTCGAAGGAGAAATGCTTTCTGTACGAAGCCAATCATGTTCTGTTGCTCGGTAGAAGTTTTATTCCAGCTGTGACCAAGTTGTGGAATGATCTTCCTAATCGGGTAGTTGAATCAGTAGAACTTCAAAAGTTCAAAGTTGGAGCAAATGCTTTTTTGTTGACCAGGCGGACATGAGTCTTTTTATAGTTTATATATGACATATTTGTTTTTGACGTTGTTAATAGTTTATATATGACACGTCTGTTTTGACGTTGTTGCCTTTTTTAGAATGATTTATTGTTAATTTGTTCTCTTCACTTATTTATTTCCTTATTTCCTTTCCTCACTGGGCTATTTTTCCCTATTGTGGCCCTTATGCTTATATCATCTTGCTTTTCCAACTAGGGTTGTAGCTTGGATAATAATAATAATAATAATAATAATAATAATAATGATAATAATAATAATAATAATAATAATAATAGGGCCCACTCGCTGTGTTGCACATACAGCATCTGAGTTTCATTGGATGTAAAGGTCTCTGACTGGTGAACGCCAGACTGGGGTTTGAGTCCCGCTCTATTGTTTCTTTGGTCTCTGCAACCTCACCATCCTTGTGAGCTAATGATGCGGGATTTTAGGTAGCCTATAGGTCTCTGCTGAGTCATCAGCATCCATTGCCTGGCCCTCCTTGGTCCTAGATTGAATGGTGAGAGGGCTTTTGCGCTGATCATATGTATATATGGTCAGTCTCTAGGATCTTGTCGTGTTTGATAGCACCCATTGTCTGGCCCTCCTTGGTCCAGGCTCGGGTGGAGAGGGGGCTTGGGCGCTGATCATATGTGTATACAGTATAATCAGTCTCTAGGGCATCGTCTTGTTTGATAGGTCAATGTCACTGTCCCTTGCCACTGCCATTCATGAGCGGCCTTTAAACCTTAAACAGAGGTGAAGAGTAAGTTTATCCTGTTTTAAGCTTGATTTTAGTTTACTGGTCCTATACTTCGATTGTTAGTTTCATTTATTAATTAGCGAAGGGTTTGATTAATCTTAGAGTAAGCGTGAATTTACTGAAAAGTGTCATTTTAAATAAAATTTTTACAATGGAAAAAGCCGAACTATATTGTCAATGAGGAGTCATGCTATATGGTCACACACGCAGTCTCTCTCTCTCTCTCTCTCTCTCTCTCTCTCTCTCTCTCTCTCTCTCTCTCTCTCTCTCTATAAAGTAGTTTAAAATATTTCATTTTTTCATACATGTAATACAATTTTAGGTACATAATCATAGTAGTCTCTCTCTCTCTCTCTCTCTCTCTCTCTCTCTCTCTCTCTCTCTCTCTCTCTCTCTCTCTCTCTCTCTCAAGTAGTTTAAAATGATATTTCATTTTTTCAAACATGTAATACAATTTTAGGTACATAATCATAGTAGTCTCTCTCTCTCTCTCTCTCTCTCTCTCTCTCTCTCTCTCTCTCTCTCTCTCTCTCTCTCTCAAGTCGTTTACAATGATATTTCATTTTTTCATACATGTAATACAATTTTACTGTAGGTACATAATCATATTAGTCTCTCTCTCTCTCTCTCTCTCTCTCTCTCTCTCTCTCTCTCTCTCTCTCTCTCTCTCTCTCTCTCTCAAGTAGTTTACAATGATATTTCATTTTTTCAAACATGTAATAAAATTTTAGGTACATAATCATATTAGTCTCTCTCTCTCTCTCTCTCTCTCTCTCTCTCTCTCTCTCTCTCTCTCTCTCTCTCTCTCTCTCTCAAGTAGTTTAAAATGATATTTCATTTTTCAAACGTAATACAGTTTTAGGTACATAATCATATTAGTCTCTCTCTCTCTCTCTCTCTCTCTCTCTCTCTCTCTCTGGTAGTGTACAAGGATATTTAATTTTCCAAAACTTGTAATAGAGTTTTAGGTACATAATCATATTAGTTAATATCAAAAGAAAAATTATGATATAAACTGATCCAGGTGGTTGTCCTATAAAATAATTAGCATTATTTTACGTTTTGCTAATAATGACTTTCAATCAGACAGGCATTATTAGTTATATGATTTTTAGATGTTTCGAAAACCATCAGAGCTGCTAATACCTGCCGATACTCCAAAATCAAAGCATTGTTCTCTAGTCTTGGGTAGTGCCATAGCCACTGTCTTGGCTTAGAGTTCTCTTGCTTGAGGGTACTCTCGGGCACATTATTCTATCTAATTTTTCTTCCTCTTTTTTGTTAAAGTTTTCATAGTTTATATAGGAAATTTTTATTTAAATGTCATTGTTCTTAAAATATATTATTTTTCCTTGTTTCCTTTCCTCACTGGGCTATTTTCCCTGTTGGGGCCCCTGGGCTTATAGCATCTAGCTTTTCCAACTAGGGTTGTAGCTTAGCAATTAATAATAAAAATAGTAATAATAATAATAATAATAATAATAATAATAATTAACCACATGCATTCATTTTAGATATTAAACTATACTTGTAGTTTTTCCTTATTTCCTTTCCTCACTGGGCTATTTTCCCTGTTGGTGGGCTTATAGCATCTTGCTTTTCCAACTAGGATTGTAGGTTAGCAAGTAATTATATTAATAATAATAATAATAATAATAATAATAATAATATGCTTTATAGATGTTTCTGAAACCATCAGAGCTGCTAATACTTCTACCAATCCTCTGCTTCCTCATGTATTGTGATTGTATGGTAGTTACTTCCTATCTATGGGTGTACAAGCACCGTATATACTTTCCCCTCTGACCTTTGGGAGAGTCAAGGTCTATAGAAATTCGATAAGAGGACGAACTTGTGATTATTATTATTATTATTATTATTATTATTATTATTATTATTATTATTTATGACATATTTGTTTTTGATGTTGTTAATAGTTTATATATGACATGTCTGTTTTGACGTTGTTACTTGTTTTAGAATGATTTATTGTAAATTTGTTCTCTTCATTTATTTATTTCCTTATTTCCTTTCCTCACTGGGCTATTTTTCCCTGTTGGAGCCCCTGGGCTTATAGCATCTTGCTTTTCCAACTGGGGTTGTAGCTTGGATAGTAATAATAATAATAATAATAATAATATTGTTAATTGCTAAGCTACAACCCTAGTTGGAAAAGCAGAATGCTATAAGCCCAAGGGCACCAACAGGGAAAATAGCCCAGTGAGGAAAGGAAACGAGGAAAATTAACATATTTTAAGGACAGTAACAACATTGATATAAATAATTCCTATATAAACTATAAAAAACTTTAACTAAACAAGAGGAAGGGAAATTAGATAGAATAGTGTGCCCGAGTGTACCCCCAAGCAAGAGAACTCTAACCCAAGACTGCCCATAAAAGAAATAAAAGGAAATATAAATAAATCACTATATTTCGACCAATAAACATTGGCCCTCTTCAGGATGTAAAGTAAAAATGAGGAATACAGGGGAGAGTGACGGTTTATATAGGAAAGCAAAAGTTTTTTTTTTTTTTTTTTTTTTTTTTTTTTTTGAAGAAACATGTTGAACTGTTCGATTACATTGTATTTGGTTTGCGTTGAATAATATAAGTGAAATGAAATATTCGCTCCATTAAAGACATCCCTCCTTAAATATATTTTTGATTCGAATACTACTATGACTTCTCTATCTTTCACAATTGTATTATGAGTGAAACTCTTTAAAAATCATGCTTGTATCATGTAATAAACAGGTAGATAATAACATAAATCATCATCATCATCATCATCATCATCATCTCCTCCTACGCCTATTGACGCCAAGGGCCTCAGTTAGATTTCGCCAGTCATCTCTAACTTGAACTTTTAAATCAATACTTTTCAAATCGTCCTCTCCTACTTCACGCTTCATAGTCCTCAGCCACGTAGGTCTGGGTCTTCCAACTCTTCTAGAGTTTGAATCAATACTTCTCAAAAATGTCCTCTCCCACTTCACACTTCATAGTCCTCAGCCACGTAGGTCTGGGTCTTCCAACTCTTCTAGAGTTTAAATCAATACTTCTCAAATCATCCTCTCCTACTTCACGCTTCATAGTCCTCAGCCACGTAGGTCTGGGTCTTCCAACTCTTCTAGAGTTTGAATCAATACTTCTCAAAAATGTCCTCTCCTACTTCACGCTTAATAGTCCTCAGCCACGTAGGTCTGGGTCTTCCAACTCTTCTAGAGTTTAAATCGATACTTCTCAAATCGTCCTCTCCTACTTCACGCTTCATAGTCCTCAGCCACGTAGGTCTGGGTCTTCCAACTCTTCTAGAGTTTAAATCAATACTTCTCAAATCGTCCTCTCCTACTTCACGCTTCATAGTCCTCAGCCACGTAGGTCTGGGTCTTCCAACTCTTCTAGAGATTAAATCACTACTTCTCAAATCGTCCTCTCCTACTTCACTCTTCATAGTCCACAGCCACGTAGGTCTGGGTCTTCCAACTCTTCTAGATAATATAAATAATAAAGAAAAATATTTCCAGTTAGTGAATATAACAGATAGAGAAAAGCAGAGTAACCAAGGGCAGGAAGATAAGAAACTCCAACGAGGGGGATAATACAGGAACAGAAAGATAACAGAGATAAGACTCTGACTGCCTGGGATGGCTTTTGTGCTAATTATAGACTCGCGAATTAAGGGTATGTGCACCGAAAACCTGAAATTCTGTGTATACAAAGGTCATAGTGTACCAGATAACAATGATTCATCACTCCCTACCCACTAACCCCTCTCCCTCTCTCTCCCTCTCTCTCTCTCTCTCTCTCTCTCCCTCTCTCTCTCTCTCTCCCTGCCATGACCTTCACCACCCTCCTTCCTGTAATTCCCTCTTTTCCCCTTCGATAAAGTACAGATTTGTTAGGACAAATTATGTTCGGGTTTATTTCGACTTGTCCCTTTTTTTTCTTGTTTATCATTTTATATATTTCATACATGATCTTTTTATATATTTATCTCCTCTATATAATAAAGAGCAAGTGTCTGGTTTTATATATATATATATATATATATATATATATATATATATATATATATATATATATATATATATACACATATATATACATATGTATATTATTATTATTATTATTATTATTATTATTATTATTACTAGCCAAGCTACAACCCTAGTTGGAAAAGCAAGATGCTATAAGCCCAAGAGCTCCAATAGGGAAAAATAGCCCAGTGATGAAAGGAAATAAGGAAATAAATTAATGATGAAAACAAATTAACAATAAATCATTCTAAAAAGCAGTAACAACGTCAAAACAGATATATCCTATATAAACTATAAAAAGACATTATTATTATTATTATTATTATTATTATTATTACTAGCCAAGCTACAACCCTAGTTGGAAAAGAAAGATTCTATAAGCCCAAGGGCTCCAATAGGGAAAAATAGCCCAGTGAGGAAAGGAAATAAGGAAATACATTAATGATGAGAACAAATTAACAATAAATCATTCTAAAAACAGTAACAACGTCTAAACAGATATGTCCTATATAAACTATTAACAACGTCAAAACAGATAGGTCCTATATAAACTATTAACGACATCAAAAACAGATATGTCATATATAAACTATTAACAACGTCAAAACAGATATGTCATATATAAACTATTAACAACGTCAAAACAGATATGTCATATATAAACTAACAACGTCAAAACAGATATGTCTTATATAAACTATTAACAACGTCAAAACAGATATGTCTTATATAAACTATTAACAACGTCAAAACAGATATGTCTTATATAAACTATTAACAACGTCAAAACAGATATGTCATATATATACTACAAAAAAAAAACGATTTCTGCGAACGGTTTTAACCTATTTTCTTCTAAGTGAAGGTATGTTAATGATGACATACAAATGAGTCTTAATATTAGCATTGTAAAATTAGACAGCCTGATTCAGACCTTATTCATAGAGCCAATGTGTTCAGTATCCCATATTTTTTTTTTTTTTAATTTTAAAGCCTTGTTGAGATTCCCAAGAAAAAGAAATTGAGATACCTCTTGCTTGAGGGTACACTCGGGCACGTTATTCTATATAATTTCTCTCTCTTGTTTTTTTATAATTTTTATAGTTTATATAGGAAATATTTATTTTAATGTTGTTGCTATTCTTAAAATATTTTTTTCCCTTTCCTCACTGAGCTATTTTCCCTGTTGGGGCCCCTGGGCTTGTAGCATCCTGCTTTTCCAACTAGGGTTGTAGCTTAGCAAGTAATAATAATAATAATAATAATAATAATAATAGGAAATATTTATTTTAATGTTGTTGCTATTTTCCCTGTTGGGGCCCCTGGGCTTGTAGCATCCTGCTTTTCCAACTAGGGTTGTAGCTTAGCAAATAATAATAATAATAATAATAATAATAATAATAATAATAATAATAGGAAATATTTATTTTAATGTTGTTGCTATTCTTAAAATATATTTTTTTTGTTCCTTTCCTCACTGAGCTATTTTCCCTGTTGGGGCCCCTGGGCTTGTAGCATCCTGCTTTTCCAACTAGGGTTGTAGCTTAGCAAGTAATAATAATAATAATAATAATAATAAGAAATATTTATTTTAATGTTGTTGCT
>NC_090726.1:47216775-47219275 GCF_036898095.1 Palaemon carinicauda | reverse complement strand
TCGAAGGTCATTGACGCTGATTTGTTATAAATAAATTATAAAAAGCAGTTAATTTTAATATTTTTATCCCATTTATCTTAATTCGTCAATGATTTTTTAACTGCCCTGCTGACTTCGTCAATGATTTTTTTAATTGCCCTGCTGACACCGACACCGTCAATGATTTTTTAACTGTCCTGCTGACTTCGTCAATGATTTTTTAACTGCCCTGCTGACTTCGTCAATGATTTTTTTTAATTGCCCTGCTGACTTCGTCAATGATCTTTTTAACTGCCCTGCTGACTTCGTCAATGATTTTTAACTGCCCTGCTGATTTCGTCAATGATTTTTAACTGCCCTGCTGACTTCGTCAATGATTTTTAACTGCCCTGCTGACTTCGTCAATGATTTTTAACTGCCCTGCTGACTTCGTCAATGATTTTTAACTGCCCTGCTGACTTCGTCAATGATTTTTTAACTGTCCTGCTGACTTTGTCAATGATTTTTAACTGCCCTGCTGACTTCGTCAATGATTTTTTAACTGTCCTGCTGACTTCGTCAATGATATTTTAACTGCCCTGCTGACTTCGTCAATGATTTTTTTAACTGCCCTGCTGACTTCGTCAATGATTTTTTAACTGCCCTGCTTACTTCGTCAATGATTTTTTTAACTGCCCTGCTGACTTCGTCAAGGATTTTTTAACTGCCCTGCTGACTTCGTCAATGATTTTTTAACTGCCCTGCTGACTTCGTCAAGGATTTTCTAACTGCCCTGCTGACTTCGTCAATGATTTTTCAACTGTCCTGCTGACTTCGTCAATGATTTTTTAACTGCCCTGCTGACTTCGTCAATGATTTTTTTAACGGCCCTGCTGACTTCGTCAATGATTTTTTAACTGCCCTGCTGACTTCGTCAATGATTTTTTAACTGTCCTGCTGACTTCGTCAATGATTTTTTAACTGCCCTGCTGACTTCATCAATGATTTTTTAACTGTCCTGCTGACTTCGTCAATGATTTTTTAACTGCCCTGCTGACTTCGTCAATGATTTTTTTAACTGTCCTGCTGACTTCGTCAATGATATTTTAACTGCCCTGCTGACTTCGTCAATGATTTTTTTAACTGCCCTGCTGACTTCGTCAATGATTTTTTAACTGCCCTGCTGACTTCATCAATGATTTTTTAACTGTCCTGCTGACTTCGTCAATGATTTTTTAACTGCCCTGCTGACTTCGTCAATGATTTTTTTAACTGTCCTGCTGACTTCGTCAATGATATTTTAACTGCCCTGCTGACTTCGTCAATGATTTTTTTAACTGCCCTGCTGACTTCGTTAATGATTTTTTAACTGCCCTGCTGACTTCATCAATGATTTTTTAACTGTCCTGCTGACTTCGTCAATGATTTTTTAACTGCCCTGCTGACTTCGTCAATGATTTTTTAACTGTCCTGCTGACTTCGTCAATGATATTTTAACTGCCCTGCTGACTTCGTCAATGATTTTTTTAACTGCCCTGCTGACTTCGTCAATGATTTTTTAACTGCCCTGCTTACTTCGTCAATGATTTTTTTAACTGCCCTGCTGACTTCGTCAATGATTTTTTAACTGCCCTGCTGACTTCGTCAATGATTTTTTAACTGCCCTGCTGACTTCGTCAAGGATTTTCTAACTGCCCTGCTGACTTCGTCAATGATTTTTCAACTGTCCTGCTGACTTCGTCAATGATTTTTTAACTGCCCTGCTGACTTCGTCAATGATTTTTTTAACGGCCCTGCTGACTTCGTCAATGATTTTTTAACTGCCCTGCTGACTTCGTCAATGATTTTTTAACTGTCCTGCTGACTTCGTCAATGATTTTTTAACTGCCCTGCTGACTTCATCAATGATTTTTTAACTGTCCTGCTGACTTCGTCAATGATTTTTTAACTGCCCTGCTGACTTCGTCAATGATTTTTTTAACTGCCCTGCTGACTTCGTCAATGATTTTTTTAACGGCCCAGCTGACTTCCTCAATGATTTTTTAACTGCCCTGCTGACTTCATCAATGATTTTTTAACTGTCCTGCTGACTTCGTCAATGATTTTTTAACTGCCCTGCTTACTTCGTCAATGGTTTTTTTAACTGCCCTGCTGACTTCGTCAATGATTTTTTAACTGCCCTGCTGACTTCGTCAATGATTTTTTTAACGGCCCTGCTGACTTCCTCAATGATTTTTTAACTGCCCTGCTGACTTCATCAATGATTTTTTAACTGTCCTGCTGACTTCGTCAATGATTTTTTAACTGCCCTGCTTACTTCGTCAATGATTTTTTTAACTGCCCTGCTGACTTCGTCAATGATTTTTTTAACTGCCCTGCTGACTTCGTCAATGATTTTTTAACTGCCCTGCTGACTTCGTCAATGATTTTTTTAACGGCCCTGCTGACTTCGTCAATGATTTTTTAACTGCCCTGCTGACTTCGTCAATGATTTTTTAACTGTCCTGCTGACTTCGTCAATGATTTTGTAACTGCCCTGTTG
>NC_090726.1:47199275-47214275 GCF_036898095.1 Palaemon carinicauda | reverse complement strand
ATCCTTTTATCTAAAATCTGACTTCTGAATTATTAAGAAACTGAAGCTGTTGGATCCCCTTCTCCTGTATAAATACGATGTCTTTGTATATGTATTCTCATTGTTGAGTTTGATAATGTCCTGAGTGGATGAAAGTACTAACTCCAATCAAGTCTTTTCATTTTTCCTTTCGGGGCTATAATACATTTTATATTCATCACGTGTCAGCTTTCGTGATTTCTACACATACACATCATATATATATATATATATATATATATATATATATATATATATATATATATATATATATATATATATATCAGTGGTCACTTTCCTCTTGGTAATGGTAGAAGAGACTTTAGGTATAGTAAGAATTCTAGGAGTGGGACACTCCAAAATCAAACCATTGTTCTCTAGTCTTGGGTAGTGCCATAGCCTCTGTACCATAGTCTTCCACTGTCTTGGGTTGGAGTTCTCTTGCTTAAGGGTACACTCGGGCACACTATTCTATCTTATTTCTCTTCCTCTTGTTTTGTTAACAGTTTTATAGTATATATAGGAGATATTTATTATAATGTTGTTTCTGTTCTTAAGATATTTTATTCTTCAATTGTTTCCTTTCCTCACTGGCCTATTTTCCCTGATGGAGCCCTTGGGCTCATAGCATCCGACTTTTTCAACTAGGAGGGTTGTAGCTTAGCAATTAACAATAATAATAATAATAATAATAATAATAATAATAATAATAATAATAATAATAAGCAGAATAATAATAATAATAATAATAATAATAACAATAATAATAATAATAATAATAATAATGAGCCTTATGATGGAGAAAGCATAACCATAAGAATGAACGGCATACCTAGTATTACGAGCAGGAAGCTATAAAAGAGAAAAGAAAGATACCACAACACCATCTCGTGTAGAAAATCTGATTGCACACGGAAGAGGGGTTCTTACCCTGTCCATCTCAAGGGATTTACATGCTCTTTGAAATCGACTTAGAGAAGAGACAGGAGACTTAGAGAAGAGACAGGAGACTTAGAGAAGAGACAGGAGGCATTGGAGAGACATTGTTAGAAGTTGAATGTTGGGAAGGCATCTGCATATGAATTGAGGTAATCCGAGAGAGTTAAAAAGAGTTTTAAGAACATATTTTTTTCCCTTGATGTAAAACTGTAATACTATTAAAAAGAATCATTGATGTTATATAAGATATATTTTAGATATTATTATTATTATTATTATTATCATTAAATGCTAAGCTACAACCCTAGTTGGAAAAGCAGGATGCTATAACCCAGGGGCTCCAACAGGGAAAATAGCCCAGTGAGGAAAGGAAATAAAGAAAAATAAAATATTTTAAGTATAGTAACAACATTAAAATAAATATTTCCTATAAAAACTATAAAAACTTTATCAAAATAAGAGGAAGAGAAATAAGATAGAATAGTGTGCCCGAGTGTACCCTCAAGCAAGAGAACTCTAACCCAAGACAGTGGAAGACCATGGTACAGAGGTTATGGCACTGACCAAGACCTAGAGAACAACGGTTTGATTTTGGAGTGTCCTTCTCCTAGAAGAGCTGCTTACCATAGTTAAAGAGTCTCTTCAACCCTTACCAAGAGGAAAGTTGCAAATGAGCAATTGCAGTGCAGTAGTTAACCCCCTGAGTGAAGAAGAATTGTTTGGTAATCTCAGTGTTGTCAGGTGTATGAGGACAGAGGAGAATCTGTAAAGAATAGGCCAGACTATTCGGTGTCTGTGTAGGCAAAGGGAAAGAACCGTAACCAGAGAGAAGGGTCCTATGTAGTACTAGTGTATGTAACCTGTCAAATTGACGGATAAATATTTGGATATGCACACACAGAGATTCAACTCTTTCCACCATCTCCTTTCTTAACTATAACCTCTCTCACCAATGTATGACTATTCCCTCTCCCCCTACCAGAGGGACGGGGATATACGAGTAGGTTATACGTCTGGCAATGCCTTTGAGTGTGACCGGAAAGAAAAAAAAAGAATATATATATATATATATATATATATACATACTTACATACATACATTCATATATATATATATATATATATATATATATATATATATATATATATAGATAGATATATATATATATATATATATATATATATGTATATATATATATGTTCGTGTATATATACAGTATATATATATATATATATATATATATATATATATATATATATATATATATATATATATATATATATATATATTTAACCAGACACTTGTTCTTATTATATAGGGAAACATGTGTGATAGATGCATGTTTTTTTTTTTTTTTGTTAATTTTTGTCTAAAATGTGTTCCATTACACAATTCATAAGACGAAAATGCAACAATGAAGCTAAATTGGTAATAGAATGGACCTCAGTTTCCTCGTCTTTTATAGCAAATGAGCAGGCTGGGCTAGACTAGAATTTCTGTTAAATATATTATTATTATTACTTGCTAAGCTACAACCCTAGTTGGAAAAGCAGGATGCTATAAGCCCAGGGGACCCCAACAGAGAAAATAGCCCAGTGAGGAAAGGAAACAAGGAAAAATAAAGTATTTTAAGAATAGTAACATTAAAATATTTCCTATATAAACTATAAAAAAACTTTAACGAAACAAGAGGAAGAGAAACCAGATAGAACACTGTGCCCGAGTGTACCCTCAAGCAAGAGAACTCTAACCCAAGACAGTGGAAGACCATGGTACAGAGGCTATAGCACTTCCCAAGACCAGAGAACAATGGTTTGATTTTGGAGTGTCCTTCTCCTAGAAGAGCAGAAAGATTGTAGAAACTGAATTAGGGAACAAACTCGTAACGCGGTGTGTCTTTTATTAAAGCCACGTTCTTCAAGTGACCTGGGCAAAAATGTCTCTTCGAAGATTTGAACTTATAATGGATGTTTATAATCTCACATATATTAGTTCACCAAGCTTTTAACTGGGCTCCACAAGGCACTAGAAGAGTTGTAAGACCCAGGTCGACGTGGCTGAGGACTATGAAGCGGGAAGTAGGAGATGATGAGTGGAGAAGTATTGATTTAAAAGCTCAAGATAGAGACGACTGGCGAAATCTAACCGAGGCCCTTTGCGTCAATAGGCGTAGGAGATGATGAGTGGAGAAGTATTGATTTAAAAGCTCAAGATAGAGACGACTGGCGAAATCTAACCGAGGCCCTTTGCGTCAATAGACGTAGGAGATGATGATGATAATGATATAGAGGGGCTAGAGGAAAGAATACTTACAAATTGAGATAATTATTACATTAATTGAAAGGAATGTTAACTAACCCTAGTTAGTTTAAAGTGGACAGTATGCCAAGTATAATTGCAGTTGGACAAATAAATTCATGAATGTCAGAATGGGACTTGTGGCGATAGGGGCGGGGGGGGGGGGGTGAGAAGTACATGCCATGATGTAAAGACCTAAATATGGTCACAAATGGGGCATGATTGTGTACCCAGGGCACATACCAACTGGCTCTAATTCATACCCGTGAATTTTTTTTTTTTTTTTTTTTTTTTTTTTTTTTTTTTTTTTTTTTTTTTTTTTGAGGTTGAAATTAACACGTGGAAGACTTTGTCGGAACGATAGTAGATGTAGCTGTTATAATGAATAGAATATAATACAAGTTTTATTCCAGCTGTTACCAAGTTGTGGAATGATCTTCCTAATCAGGTAGTTGAATCAGTAGAACTTCAAAAGTTCAATGTTGCAGCAAATGTTTTTACGTTGAACAGGCTGACATAAGTGAATTATCTGTTTTAATGTTAATGTTTTTAAAAATATTATTTAAAAATTTTTATTTTTATTTTTTCATTACTTCTTATATCGTTTATTTATTTCATTATTTCCTTTCCTCACTGGGCTATTTTACCCTGTTGGAGCCCTTGCGCTTATAGCATCTTGCTTTTTCCAACTAGGGTTGTAGCTTGGCTCATAGTAATAATAATAATAATAATAATAACAACAACAACAACTATGTTGTAATAGTGAATGGGATCCATAATTATTTTTAACATGGACAAACTTAAAAGAAAATTATTAACCTTAAAGTGAAAAATATTTATAGTAATGGAAAAATCATAAGTCCGGTTAATGAACAAGCAAATTCTCTTGTGTGTGTGTATGTGTGTGTGTGTGTGTGTGTGTGTGTGTAGAGAGAGAGAAAGCTATAAATAATCGATACCCTTAAGTGTATATCATTTAAAGCAATCTCGTAATTCTCCTTGAAACTTGGGAAGTCATTATCATTATCACCCCCCCCCCTTATTTAGGGTTGCAGCCTGCTTTAGAAAAAGGGAGAGTTTCATAACCACTCACGTGTACTATTCTTTTTCCCTCCTATGCTTTTTTTTTCCCTTTTCTTCCGTCATTCCATATGTGTGGAAAAATAATAATAAGTTTTCTCCAGATACCATTTTATATGAAAAGCGAAGAAATATTAATGAAAATTATACATTGCATTGCCATACGATATGATTTAGATTGTTTTTGTTTGGTTAATATCCCTTTCTTAGTAATGAAAAAAAAATATACTAGCGAGTTTGTCAAGTAGACGAGCAAAAGGCTGGGAGCACTCTAGCGACTCTGTGGCGCCACAAAGCCACAGTAACGTGTGGCAGGGATGTGGTCTCTCATAGGTTTCCATTGTTTTCAAAGCCACGCCACGCCTGTGGCAGGGATGAGCGACAGAGAGCCACAGTCGTTTGCCACACTCGCTAGTTTGCGCGGCAAAACTTGAAAACAATGGAAACCTATGGGAGACCACATCCGCGCCACACGATGCTGTGGCTTTGTGGCGCCACAGAGTCGCTAGTGTGCTCCCGTCCAAAGAAGTAAGAAAATAGTTCCAAATGTTCAAAGTCTCATTGCACAGTCACGGTACTTTTATCTACTAGCGGTTATAGTAACGCTTCCCACATAATACTTAATTCAAAACTCTTAGAGACTTCACTGTCACAGCACCATTTACTCCTATGCAAGATCTAGGTAGCTCAAATGTCTTCCAATGATACTAGATACTAGATAGCTCTCAGTAGAGCGCAGACCTACGCCGTGGCAGCCTATTTCTCGACCTTGACCTTGACCTTTGACCTTAACATGTATTAATTGGCGTGGATTTTTAGCCTCCCTCTCTCAGGGCCACAAAACTATTGCCGCCCTCTCTCCGGGCCACGAAACTATCGCCGCCCTCTCTCCGGGCCACGAAACTATTGCCGCCCTCTCTCTGGGCCACGAAACTATCGCCGCCCTCTCTCTGGGCCACGAAACTATTGCCGCCCTCTCTCTGGACCACGAAATTATTGCCGCCCTCTCTTCTGGCCACGAAACTATCACTGCCCTCTCTCAGGGCCACGAAACTATCGCCGCCCTCTCTCCGGGCCACGAAACTATTGCTGCCCTCTCTCCGGGCCACGAAACTATCGCCGCCCTCTCTCTGGGCCACGAAACTATTGCCGCTCTCTCTCTGGGCCACGAAATTATTGTCACCTTTTCTCAGGGCCACAAAACTATTGCCGCCCTCTCTCTGGGCCACGAAATTATTGACGCCCTCTCTCCGGGCCACGAAACTATTGCCGCCCTCTCTCCGGGCCACATATATCGCCGCCCTCTCTCCTGGCCACGAAACTATTGCTGCCTTCTCTCTGGGCCACGAAACCATTGCCGCCCTCTCTCCGGGCCACAAAACTATCGCCGCCCTTTCTCTGGGCCACGAAACTATCGCCGCCCTCTCTCTGGGCCACGAAACTGTCGCCGCCCTCTCTCTGGGCCACGAAACTGTCGCCGCCCTCTCTCTGGGCCACGAAACTATTGCCGCCCTCTCTCTGGGCCACGAAACTACTGCCGCCCTCTCTCTGGGCCACGAAACTACTGCCGCCCTCTCTCCGGGCCACGAAACTATTGCCGCCCTCTCTCTGGGCCACGAAACTACTGCCGCCCTCTCTCTGGGCCACGAAACTACTGCCACCCTCTCTCCGGGCCACGAAACTATTGCCGCCCTCTCTCTGGGCCACGAAACTGTCGCCGCCCTCTCTCCGGGCCACGAAACTATTGCCGCCCTCTCTCTGGGCCACGAAACTATTGCCGCCCTCTCTCTGGGCCACGAAACTACTGCCGCCCTCTCTCTGGGCCACGAAACTATCACTGCCCTCTCTCAGGGCCACGAAACTATCGCCGCCCTCTCTCCGGGCCACGAAACTATTGCCGCCCTCTCTCTGGGCCACGAAACTGTCGCCGCCCTCTCTCCGGGCCACGAAACTATTGCCGCCCTCTCTCAGGGCCACGAAACTATTGCCGCCCTCTCTCTGGGCCACGAAACTACTGCCGCCCTCTCTCTGGGCCACGAAACTATTGCCGCCCTCTCTCTGGGCCACGAAACTCTTGCCGCCCTCTCTCTGGGCCACGAAACTATCGCCGCCCTCTCTCTGGGCCACGAAACTATCGCCGCCCTCTCTCTGGGCCACGAAACTATCGCCGCCCTCTCTCTGGGCCACGAAACTATTGCCGCCCTCTCTCTGGGCCACGAAACTACTGCCGCCCTCTCTCTGGGCCACGAAACTACTGCCGCCCTCTCTCCGGGCCACGAAACTATTGCCGCCCTCTCTCTGGGCCACGAAACTACTGCCGCCCTCTCTCTGGGCCACGAAACTACTGCCACCCTCTCTCCGGGCCACGAAACTATTGCCGCCCTCTCTCTGGGCCACGAAACTGTCGCCGCCCTCTCTCCGGGCCACGAAACTATTGCCGCCCTCTCTCTGGGCCACGAAACTATTGCCGCCCTCTCTCTGGGCCACGAAACTACTGCCGCCCTCTCTCTGGGCCACGAAACTATCACTGCCCTCTCTCAGGGCCACGAAACTATCGCCGCCCTCTCTCCGGGCCACGAAACTATTGCCGCCCTCTCTCTGGGCCACGAAACTGTCGCCGCCCTCTCTCCGGGCCACGAAACTATTGCCGCCCTCTCTCTGGGCCACGAAACTATTGCCGCCCTCTCTCTGGGCCACGAAACTACTGCCGCCCTCTCTCTGGGCCACGAAACTATTGCCGCCCTCTCTCTGGGCCACGAAACTCTTGCCGCCCTCTCTCTGGGCCACGAAACTATCGCCGCCCTCTCTCTGGGCCACGAAACTATCGCCGCCCTCTCTCTGGGCCACGAAACTATCGCCGCCCTCTCTCTGGGCCACGAAACTATCGCCGCCCTCTCTCTGGGCCACGAAACTATGGCCGCCCTCTCTCTCTGGGCCACGAAACTATGGCCGCCCTCTCTCTCTGGGCCACGAAACTATGGCCGCCCTCTCTCAGGGGCACGAAACTATTGCCGCCCTCTCTCTGGGCCACGAAACTATTGCCGCCCTCTCTCAGGGCCACGAAACTATTACCGCCCTCTCTCAGGGCCACGAAACTATCGCCGCCCTCTCTCTGGGCCACGAAACTATCGCCGCCCTCTCTCTGGGCCACGAAACTATTGCCGCCCTCTCTCTGGGCCACGAAATTATTGCCGCCCTCTCTCCTGGCCACGAAACTATTGCCACCCTCTCTTCGGGCCACGAAACTATCGCCGCCCTCTCTCTGGGCCACGAAACTATCACTGCCCTCTCTCAGGGCCACGAAACCATTGCCACCCTCTCTCCGGGCCACGAAACTATTGCCACCCTCTCTCCGGGCCACGAAACTATTGCCGCCCTCTCTTTGGGCCACGAAACTATTACCGCCCTCTCTCTGGGCCACGAAATTATTGCCGCCCTCTCTCAGGGCCACGAAACTATTGCCGTTCTCTCTCTGGGCCACGAAATTATTGCTGCCCTCTCTCCTGGCCACGAAACTATTGCCGCCTTCTCTGTGGGCCACGAAACTATCACCGCCCTCTCTCCTGGCCACGAAACTATCGCTGCCTTCTCTCTGGGCCACGAAACCATTGCCGCCCTCTCTCCGGGCCACGAAACTATTGCCGCCCTCTCTCCGGGCCACGAAACTATCGCCGCCCTCTCTCTGGGCCACGAAACTATTACCGCCCTCTCTCTGGGCCACGAAATTATTGCCGCCCTCTCTCAGGGCCACGAAACTATCGCCGCCCTCTCTCTGGGCCACGAAACTATTACCGCCCTCTCTCTGGGCCACAAAATTATTGCCGCCCTCTCTCAGGGCCACGAAACTATTGCCGCCCTCTCTCCGGGCCACGAAACTATTGCCGCCCTCTCTCTGGGCCACGAAACTATCGCCGCCCTCTCTCCTGGCCACGAAACTATCGCTGCCTTCTCTCTGGGCCTCGAAACCATTGCCGCCCTCTCTCTGGGCCACGAAACTATCGCCGCCCTCTCTCTGGGCCACGAAACTATCGCCGCCCTCTCTCTGGGCCACGAAACTATTGCCGCCCTCTCTCTGGGCCACGAAACTATCGCCGCCCTCTCTCCTGGCCACGAAACTATCGCTGCCTTCTCTCTGGGCCTCGAAACCATTGCCGCCCTCTCTCTGGGCCACGAAACTATCGCCGCCCTCTCTCTGGGCCACGAAACTATCGCCGCCCTCTCTCCTGGCCACGAAACTATCGCTGCCTTCTCTCTGGGCCTCGAAACCATTGCCGCCCTCTCTCTGGGCCACGAAACTATCGCCGCCCTCTCTCTGGGCCACGAAACTATCGCCGCCCTCTCTCTGGGCCACGTAACTATCGCCACCCTCTCTCTGGGCCACGAAACTATCGCCCCCCTCTCTCTGGGCCACGAAACTATTGCCGCCCTCACCTTCAATAAACAAGAAGAAGAAGAGTCAATGTAAACATGGAGGTAAATGACCCCCCCCCCCCCGCTTTAAAGAGAAGACTAATTACAACCGTCGCAAATTAGCATTCACGACCTCGTTATGTGCGGAACAACGACTTGAATAATGCAGTTAGAAAGGCACGTGGTGCGCTAATCACCCGGTAATGAGGAATAATTGTAGAAAGCGACTTTTATTATAAAGGGAAGTGTCACCACTTTCATCCTGCAGTGAGTTAAGAGTTTTTGTCCTGGAAGTCTAGTTTTAAGTAGTTGTTTATATTATTATTATTATTATTATTATTATTACCATTAATAATATTATTATTAATATTATTATTATTACTACTACTATTATTATTATTATTATTATTATTATTATTTTTATTATTATTAATTTTAGGATTATTATTATTATTATTAGTAGTAGTAGTATTATTGTTATCATTATCATTATTATTATTATTATTATTATTATTATTATTATTATTATTACTTGCAAAAGCTACAACCTTAGTTGGAAAAGCAGGATGCTATAAGCCCAGGGGCTCCAACAGGGAAGATAACGTTGTTTTAAATGAAGGCGAATAACTGCATAGGATGATACTCATTATTATTATTATTATTATTATTATTATTATTATTATTATTATTATTTGCTCCAACAGCGAAAATAGCCCAGAGAGGAAACGAAACAAGGAAATAAAGAGATTTAACAATTATAAAATATTTACAGAACAGTAACAGCATTAAAATAGATAAATGTTTATGAAAGAAATGTCCCAAATTCAAGTGTTTTTAATTATATTTGTTTGCATATGTTTGCCATTATTGAGGTTCAGGTTTAGAAGAATTTCGAGCGAGTACTAAGCAGCCATTAAAGAGTTCAAGTTAACTGATTGTGCCGTATTGATGATAGTTGTCTCACTATATATATATATATATACATATATATATATATATATATATATATATATATATATATATATATGTATGTATATACATATATATATATATATATATATATATATATATATATATATATATATATATATGTATATATATTATATATACAGTATATATATATATATATATATATATATATATATATATATATATATATATACTGTATATATATATATATATATATATATATATATATATATATATATATATATATATGCACATACACATGCATACACACACACACACACACACATATATATACATACATATACCCAAGGCACTTCTCCCAATTTTGGGGGGTAGCCGACAACAACAAGAAACAAAACAAAAAGGGGACCTCTACTCTCTACGTTCCTCCAGCCTAACCAGGGACTCAGCCGAGTTCAGCTGGTACTGCTAGGGTGCCACAGCCCAACCTCCCACATTTCCACCACAGATGAAGCTTCATACTGCTGAGTCCCCTACTGCTGCTACCTCCGCGGTCATCTAAGGCACCGGAGGAAGCAGCAGGGCCTACCGGAACTGCGTCACAATCGCTCGCCATTCATTCCTATTTCTAGCACGCTCTCTTGCCTCTCTCACATCTATCCTCCTATCACCCAGAACTTTCTTCACACCATCCATCCACCCAAACCTTGGCCTTCCTCTTGTACTTCTCCCATCAACTCTTGCATTCATCACCTTCTTTAGAAGACAGCCATTTTCCATTCTCTCAACATGGCCAAACCACCTCAACACATTCATATCCACTCTAGCCGCTAACTCATTTCTTACACCCGTTCTCACCCTCACCACTTCGTTCCTAACCCTATCTACTCGAGATACACCAGCCATACTCCTCAGACACTTCATCTCAAACACATTCAATTTCTGTCTCTCCATCACTTTCATTCCCCACAACTCCGATCCATACATCACAGTTGGTACAATCACTTTCTCATATAGAACTCTCTTTACATTCATGCCCAATCCTCTATTTTTTACTACTCCCTTAACTACCCCCAACACTTTGCAACCTTCATTCACTCTCTGACGTACATCTGCTTCCACTCCACCATTTGCTGCAACAACAGACCCCAAGTACTTAAACTGATCTACCTCCTCGAGTAACTCTCCATTCAACATGACATTCAACCTTGCACCACCTTCCCTTCTCGTACATCTCATAACCTTACTCTTACCCACATTAACTCTCAACTTCCTTCTCTCACACACCCTTCCAAATTCTGTCACTAGTCAGTCAAGCTTCTCTTCTGTGTCTGCTACCAGTACAGTATCATCCGCAAACAACAACTGATTTACCTCCCATTCATGATCATTCTCGCCTACCAGTTTTAATCCTCGTCCAAGCACTCTAGCATTCACCTCTCTCACCACTCCATCAACATACAAGTTAAACAACCACGGCGACATCACACATCCCTGTCTCAGCCCCACTCTCACCGGGAACCAATCGCTCACCTCATTTCCTATTCTAACACATGCTTTACTACCTGTGTAGAAACTTTTCACTGCTTGCAACAACCTTCCACCAACTCCATATAACCTCATCACATTCCACATTGCTTCCCTATCAACTCTATCATATGCTTTCTCCAGATCCATAAACGCAACATACACCTCCTTACCTTTTGCTAAATATTTCTCGCATATCTGCCTAACTGTAAAAATCTGATTCATACAACCCCTACCTCTTCTAAAACCACCCTGTACTTCCAAGATTGCATTCTCTGTTTTATCCTTAATCCTATTAATCAGTATTCTACCATACACTTTTCCAACTACACTCAACAAACTAATACCTCTTGAATTACAACACTCATGCACATCTCCCTTACCCTTATATAGTGGTACAATACATGCACAGACCCAATCTACTGGTACCATTGACAACACAAAACACATTAAACAATCTCACCAACCATTCAAGTACAGTCACACCCCCTTCCTTCAACATCTCAGCTTTCACACCATCCATACCCGATGCTTTTCCTACTCTCGTTTCATCTAGTGCTCTCCTCACTTCCTCTATTGTAATCTCTCTCTCATTCTCATCTCCCATCACTGGCACCTCAACACCTTGAACCGCAATTATATCTGCCTCCCTATCATCCTCAACATTCAGCAAACTTTCAAAATATTCCGCCCACCTTTTCCTTGCCTCCTCTCCTTTTAACAACCTTCCATTTCCATCTTTCACTGTCTCTTCAATTCTTGCGCCGGCCTTCCTTACTCTCTTCACTTCTTTCCAAAACTTCTTCTTATTCTCTTCATATGACTGACCCAGTCCCTGACCCCACCTCAGGTCAGCTGCCCTCTTTGCCTCACGTACCTTGCGCTTTACTTCCACCTTTTGCTCTCTATATTTTTCATACTTCTCTATACTATTACTCTGCAGCCATTCTTCAAAAGCCCTCTTTTTCTCTTCCACTTTTACCTTCACTCCTTCATTCCACCATTCACTGCCCTTCCTCATACTGCCTCCAACAACCTTCTTGCCACATACATCACTTGCAATCCCAACAAAATTTTCTTTTGCTAACTTCCACTCCTCCTCTAAATTACCAGTTTCTCTTACTCTCACCTCGTCATATGCCATTTTCAACCTTTCCTTATATTTACTTTTTACCCCCGGTTTTATTAGCTCTTCAACCCTCACTAGCTCCATTTTACATCCACCTACTCTATTCCCCCACTCTTTTGCTACAACTAATTTTCCTTCCACCAAAAAATGATCAGACATACCGTTAGCCATACCCCTAAACACGTGCACGTCTTTCAATCTTCCAAACATTCTTTTAGTTATCAACACATAATCCATTAATGCCCTTTCTACTACTCTTCCATTTGCCACTCTTACCCATGTATACTTATTTTTATCTTTCTTTTTAAAAAAGCTAGCACTTATTACCATCTCTTGTTCAACACACATATCTACCAGTCTCTCACCACTCTCATTTTCACCTGGTACGCCATATTTCCCAATGACACCTTCTACCTCTCCAGCACCCACTCTAGCATTTAAGTCACCCATAACAACTACATAATTCCTTCTACCCAGTCCTTCTACACACCTAGTTAATTCATTCCAAAACTCATTCCGCTCTTCTTCACTTTTCTCACTACCTGGCCCATACGCACTGACAAACGCCCAACATTCCCTACCCAACCTAACCCTTACCCACATTAACCTAGATGATATCTCCTTCCATTCCACTACTTTACCTGTCATCCATTCACTCAACAATAAAGCCACACCCTCTCTCGCTCTTCCCCTTTCAATCCCAGACACTCTACCAGACATTTCACCAAACATCACTTCACCCTTTCCTTTCATCTTTGTCTCACACAAGGCCAATACATCCATCCTTCTACTTCTAAACATACTTCCAATCTCACATCTTTTACTCTCTATCGTACTACATCCACGCACATTCAAACACCCCAAAACTAGAGTGCGGGGAGCAGTCACTCTCCCCCCAGCTCCATCTCTTTGTTGCTGTCTCACAGGATACTTTTACAGGAGAGGGGGTTCCCAGCCCCCTCGTCCCGTCCCTTTTAGTCGCCTCTTACGACACGCAGGGATAACGTTGGCGCTATTCTAATTGTTTTATGCCCCCGCGGCCACATATACCTGTATATATATACCTTTATATATATATATATATATATATATATATATATACCTGTATATATATACCTTTATATATATATATGCGTGTGTGTGTATGTATATATATACATATATATATATATACTGTATATATATATATATATATATATATATATATATATATATATATATACATATATATATATACATACACACACACGCAATGATTTATTGTTAATTTTGTTCTCTTCATTTATTTCCCTATTTCCTTTCCTCACTGGGCTATTTTCCCTGTTGGAGCCCCTGGGCTTATAGTATCTTGCTTTTCCAACTAGGGTTGTAGCTTGGATAGTAATAATAATAATAATATCTATATATACATATATACAGTATATATATACACACATATATATACACACACACATATAAATATATATATATATATATATATATATATATATATATATATATATATGAACATACACATACATACATACATACATACATACATACTTCAGAACTCTCACATTAACATGTACACATTATTGTCCTATTATCTATGGAATGTCCATCATGCTGACATCATACTAGTTCACAAGAAGTAATTGATAGCACTGATCTATGAAGGTAGTCAAAGGAAATATATTTTCCCATCAATACGATTCCTAACAAAGTCCATTCATCTTCCCTTTTTTTTATTCCACATGTATGAATTTACCAGATCAATGAACATCCGGGTTATATTACTCATTAAAAAATATATGTCATAGTGTGAACTATTAGGAACGGTCAGTTAAACTTTTTTTGTTGATGCTAGAGGTCAAAGGTTATCTCTCTTTCGTAGACATTTGACCTATTTCGTGTATTTTTCCGCTTAAATTACAAATGCTGACATTTGCATAGAGATCAGTGCATTCGCATTGCATTGTTTATTTTCAATGTTAAAGGCCCCGGTCACACCGCCCGAACGTTGCTGGAGCGTTCCTTGAACGGTAGGGAGGTGGACCAAACCCTCGACTATCTTGATTTAACGTTTTTACGTTCGGTGTTTATTAGGCTGCTGAACGTAGCAAATCCTCGCGTATGTCCTGAGTTTTCTTACACCTCTATTATGGAAGTTGCTAATTTATGCAATAAAGGTATTGGTATACAGGATGTCGAAAAGCGTAGCGGAGTGATATTACAGTCACCAACCTGTAAATGATAATAACAAAGTAGGGTAAAATTTACGGTCGCTGTATCTTAATTATAATTACGGGTTTTTTTAACAGTTTATTAAAAAGAAAAAAAAAACACTGAAACTTTCCTCACTTGGGTATTTTTCCCTGTTGGAGCCCTTGGGCTTATAGCATCTTGCTTTTCCAACTAGGGTTGTAGCTTGGCTAATAATAATAATAATAATAATAATAATAATAATAATAATAATAAAAGGAAAGGAAGGATTTCATTTCACAACCTAATAATGAGAATATCAGTACCCTATATGGAAACTGATGAAAAAAAAAAAAAAGCTTTCTATGCTCTCCCCTTCAAAGACAGTTTTTTTTTTTTATACTATTATTACTTAATAAAATTGGAATTTTACTTCTGTAGTACGAGTAAAATTCACCTGTTATGCACGATTTTAAAGCACAGAATTT
>NC_090726.1:47167192-47169692 GCF_036898095.1 Palaemon carinicauda | reverse complement strand
TTATGTGTGCTGTTTCAAGTAGCACACTTTTCTGAACCAATCCTGGTGCTATGTCCGATCCTACATTTTCCAAGTTCCTTTTCAGAGACTTTGGGATTGTCCCGAGTGCTCCTATGATTATGGGCACTACTTCCACTTCCATGTTCCATAGCCTCCTCAATTCCAGTTTCAGATCTTGATACTTTTCTATTTTCTCTCTTCCTTTTTCCTCCACTCTTGAGTCCCACGGCACAGCAACATCTATGAGAGATACCTTATTTTTTGATTTGTCGACCAGAGTAACATCTGGTCGATGTGCTTGTATCACCCTGTCCGTCCTGATGCCGTAGTCCCAGAGTATCTTCGCCTGGTCATTCTCTACTACGGCTTGTGGCTGGTGCTCATACCATTTGCTGCTGCATGGTATTTGATGTTTTCTGCACAGACTCCAATGGAGAGCCTTAGCCACCGTATCATGCCGTTTCTTGTATTGGTTTTGAGCAAGTGCTGAGCATTCACTGGCAATGTGATTTATAGTTTCTTCTTTTTCCATACATTTTCTGCACTTTGACGAGATGTTTGTTCCGTCTATTGCTCTCTGAATATACCTTGTCCTAAGGGCCTGATCCTGAGCGGCCATTATCATTCCTTCTGTCTCACTCTTCAGTTCTCCTCTTTGTAGCCACTGCCATGATTCTTTAGTGGCTAATTCTCCAGTCTGTCTCATGAATTGCCCATGCATTGGTTTGCTCAGCCATTCTTCTAATCTCTTCTTTCCTGTCCTTTCTCTGTATACATCTGGATTTTCATCTTCCTTTATTAAGCCTTCATCCCATACATTCTTTAGCCATTCGTCATCACTGTTCTTTATGTATTGGCCTAACGCTCTGCATTCGATGTTGACGCAGTCTTCTATGCTTATTAGACCTTTTCCTCCTTCACTTCTAGGTATATACAGCCTGTTGACGTTGGCTCTTGGATGTAGAGCTTGATACATAGTCAATACCTTCCTTGTTTTTCTATCTATATTGCGAAGCTCTGACTTCTTCCACTCCACTATTCCAGCGCTGTACCGGACTACTGGCACTGCCCAAGTATTTATGGCCTTCACCATGTTTCCAGAGTTGAGCTTTGACTTGAGTATAGCTTTCATTCTCTTTGAGTATTCGTTTCTAATCATTTCCTTCATTTCATTGTGTTTTATTGTTTCTCCTTCCATTATACCGAGGTATTTGTAGCCTGTTTCATCTATATCTTTGATGACATTTCCATCTGGTAGCTTAATCCCTTCAGTTCTTGTTACTTTTCCTTTCTCCATGCTAACTAGAGCACATTTTTCTATCCCAAACTCCATCTTGATGTCTCCTGACACAATTCTAACAGTCTGGATTAGCATGTCGATTTCCTCAGCATTTTTCCCGAACAGCTTTATGTCATCCATGAACATTAGATGGTTAATTCTGCTGCCTCCTTTCTTGAGTTGATACCCGACTTCAATCTTCTCTAGCACTCTTGACATGGGGATCATAGCTACTATGAAGAGTAGTGGAGATAGAGAGTCCCCTTGGAAGATTCCTCTCCTGATATTTACGTCGGCAAGCTGTTTTCCAGAGCATGTAAGCACTGTCTTCCAGTTTTGCATTGTATTCCGGAGGAAGGTGATGGTGTTCTCCTCAGCACCATATATATTCAAGCATTCTATCAGCCATGAGTGTGGTATCATGTCGAAGGCTTTTTTGTAATCTATCCATGCCATGCTAAGGTTGGTTTTCCTTCTCTTGCTGTTTGTCATTACCATTTTGTCAATGAGGAGCTGGTCCTTTGTGCCTCTGCATTTCTTCCTACATCCTTTTTGCTGGCTGGGAATGGTATTTGTTTCCTCTAGGTAGATGTACAGCCGTTCGCTGATAATGCCTGTTAGGAGCTTCCACATTATTGGTAGGCAGGTAATTGGTCGGTAGTTGCTTGGTATATTACCTTTACTTTTGTCTTTTTGTATTAGACAAGTCCTGCCTGTGGTCATCCATTGAGGTGCTTGGTGGTACTGGATACAATGCTGGAGTTGTTCAGCCATTCTCTCATGTATGGCTCTGAAGTTTTTGAGCCAGTAACCATGAACTTCATCGGGGCCCGATGCTTTCCAGTTCGGAATTTTCCTAAGCTGTTTTCTTACAACCTCAGTTGTGATATCAGCGCATATTTGCTTAACCCTTCCATTTTCTTCCCTTTTGATGTCCTGTAGCCACTCTGCGTGTTTATTGTGGACTACTGGGTTATTCCATATGCCTTCCCAGAGTCTCTTAGATGGTTCAGCTTCTGGGCTCTCTTGATGGTTATCTTCGCCTTTTAGTTGGCTGTATAGGCGTTTTTGATTTGTTTGGAAGAGTTTATTCTGCTGATATCCTTTATTTCTGTTTACATATCTCTGGATTTTATGAGCCTTAGCCTTTATTCTTTGTTTTAGATCTTCAATGATATTATTCAAGCCTTTCTCTTGTACTTTGTATACATCATTCAATTT